>NC_091950.1:422084888-422098998 GCF_031021105.1 Erythrolamprus reginae | reverse complement strand
GAACCAGGAGTTGGTGAGTTGTAGTTTTGCCTTAGGTAGCAAAGTTGGCTATGTGACTTTAGGACAATCACCAGGAGATGGTGAGTTCTAGTGCTCCCTTAGTCAGGAAAATGTCTGGGTGACTTTGGGCCAATCACCAGGAGATGGTGAGTTCTAGTCCTGCCTTAGTCATGAAAATGAAGTCTCTATTTTCTCCAGGATCTTCCAACTTAATCTAGAATGTTCTCTTTTTCTCCAGTAAGGTTTGGGGGGGGTGGGGTGTCCCCGCCCCCCCCCCCCCCCCCGGAACAGCATGGTTTTCTCCAGAAAGTTCTGGTATTCTCCAGAACACTCTGAAGAAAGTTCTGGTATTCTCCGGAACATTCTGGTTTGCTTTAGAAAATTCTGCCATTCTTCAGAATGTTCCAGCCTTCCTTCAGAATGTTTATTGTTTTTTTCTGGAAAAGTTCTGATTCCCTCCAGAATGTTCTTGCTTTCCTTCAGAATATTCTGGCTTTTCTCTGGAAAGTTCCAATTTTCTCCAGGGATGTTTAGTTTTATCCAGAACAGTCTGGTTTTCTCTGGAACATTCTGGTGTTTTCTAGACAATTCTGGCATTCTGTTTCCTCTAGAAGGTTCTGGTCTTCTCCAGAATGTCCCGGATTCCCTTCAGAATGTTCTGAGGTGATTTTTTCTCTCTCTCAAGTTCTGGTTTCCTTTAAAATGTTCCAGCTTTTGTTTTCTTTTATATTTTATTTTATTTGTACTATTTTATTTATTAATTTATTTAAGCTTTTTCTAAGATGCTCTGGAACTCCATGAATGTTTTCCACCCCCTCCAGAATGGCAAGCTTTGTCCGTTCACAATAAGAAACATCTTTTTTTTTTGCACCCCGCCCTATGAACACTTGTTTAGATCCCCATCACCACATGACTGGATACCTGCAATTACTTTATTAATGGTTTTTTTTAAACAAACTTTTGGTCAAATTATGCCTTCTCATTTGCCTCCCAACAAAGGGATCACTAATTTCCTCCCAGCTACATGGCGGTAGCGTTCCCAATCAGCCCTTCATTAACACAGAGGGACATCCGGGATAATTTAATTAATTTAATTTAATTTATTTGACTTATATGCCGTCCAATCCCAATAATGAAGTAGCATAATAATAATAATAATAATAATAATAATAATAATAATAATAATAACAACAACAATAACAATAACAATAACAATAACAATATTATTATTATTATTATTATTATTATTATTATTATTATTATTATTATTTAAATTTGTATGCCGCCCCTCTCCGTAGACTCGGGGTGGCTCACAGCAGCAATAGAAAAACAATATACAATACAAATCTAATAATTAAAACTAAAAACCCATAATTTAAAAAACATGCACACAACATACCATACATAAACAATATAGGCCTGGGGAAGTTATCTCAATTCCCCTATGCCTGACGGCAGAGGTGGGTTTTAAGGAGCTTATGAAAGGCAAGGAGGGTGGGGGCAATTCTGTTCTCTGGGGGAGTTGGTTCCAGAGAGTCGGGGCCGCCACAGAGAAGGCTCTTCCCCTGGGTCCTGCCAAACGACATTGTTTAGTCGACGGGACCCGGAGAAGGCCAACTCTGTGGGACCTAACTGGTCGCTGGGATTTGTGCAGCAGAAGGCGGTCCCGGAGATATTCTGGTCTGCTGTACTGGACGGTACAAAGCGATGGAAGGGGCCAGCAGGGGACGCCACATTATTACAGTACCGCTATGAACAGCTTTGAATGGTACCGTATGTTTTTCCACCGTACCATATGTAAACTTGACTACGCCTTATTTTCGGGGGGTGCCTTATATTAGCAAATTCTGCAAAACTCACATGCCTTACTTTGGGGGTACGTCTTACTTTCGGGGAAACAGGGTAGGTCATTACCAACACTTTGAATTGTGTCCGGAAACCAATCGGCAGCCAATGCAGTCCGTGGAGTGATGACAAAATATGCCTTGACCAGTTGCGTATTAGATGCGCCTGAATTTTCAGCCTCTTTTAGGGAGGAAAAAGGTGCATCATATACTCCAAAAAATACAGTAAGTCGAATAAATAAATAAATTAGAAATAAATTAGAAATAAATAAATAGATAAAAAATTGGCAAATCATGTCAGACTAATCTCATTGATTTCTTTGACTATGTCACAAAGGTGTTGGATCAAGGTGGTGCCGTGGACATTGCCTATCTGGACTTCAGCAAAGCCTTTGATACGGTTCCACAGAAAGAGCTGATAGATAGATTAGTGAAGATTGGACTTAATCCCTGGATAGTTCAATGGATTTGCAGCTGGCTGAAGCGTAGACATCAGAGAGTTATTGTTAATGGCGAGTATTCTGAGCAGAGTCAGGTTACAAGCGGTGTGCCACAAGGGTCTGTTCTGGGTCTTATTCTTTTTAGTATGTTTGTGAGTAACATAGGGGAAGGTCTGGTAGGGAAGGTTTGCCTATTTGCCGATGACTCTAAAGTGTGCAATAGGGTTGATATTCCTGGAGGGGTCTGTAATATGGTAAATGATTTAGCTTTACTAGATAAATGGTCAAAGCAATGGAAACTGCAGTTTAATGTTTCCAAATGTAAAATAATGCACTTGGGGAAAAGGAATCCTCAATCTGAGTATTGGATTGGCAGTTCTGTGTTAGCAAATACTTCAAAAGAAAAGGATTTAGGGGTAGTGATTTCTGACAGTCTCAAAATGGGTGAACAGTGCAGTCAGGCGGTAGGGAAAGCAAGTAGGATGCTTGGCTGCATAGCTAGAGGTATAACAAGCAGGAAGAGGGAGATTATGATCCCACTATATAGAATGCTGGTGAGACCACATTTGGAATACTGTGTTCAGTTCTGGAGACCTCACCTACAAAAAGATATTGACAAAATTGAACGGGTCCAAAGACGGGCTACAAGAATGGTGGAAGGTCTTAAGCATAAAACGTATCAGGAAAGACTTCATGAACTCAATCTGTTTAGTCTGGAGGACAGAAGGAAAAGGGGGGACATGATCGAAACATTTAAATATGTTAAAGGGTTAAATAAGGTTCAGGAGGGAAGTGTTTTTAATAGGAAAGTGAACACAAGAACAAGGGGACACAATCTGAAGTTAGTTGGAGGAAAGATCAAAAGCAACGTGAGAAAATATTATTTGACTGAAAGAGTAGTAGATCCTTGGAACAAACTTCCAGCAGACATGGTTGGTAAATCCACAGTAACTGAACTTAAACATGCCTGGGATAAACATATATCCATTGTAAGATAAAATACAGGAAATAGTATAAGGGCAGACTAGATGGACCATGAGGTCTTTTTCTGCCGTCAATCTATGTTTCTATGTTTCTATTTTGCAGAATATCTGATGCATAAAATGACCTCGTCCGATACCGGGAAGACCTGCCTAATGAAAGCTTTGCTAAACATCAACCAGAACACCAAAGAAATTGTGAATATGCTGCTGTCGTTTGCGGAAGAAAATCAAATCCTTGAAAAACTCATTAACGCAGCCTACACGGAGGAAGCCTACAGAGGTATTGGCGCCAAGGTTGAAGTTTTGCAAAAATAAAACCAACGTCAGACAAATATTTCCCCCGGTGCACCCTTGGAAAGGCTCCGAAAGGTTTATAGGGAGTCCTCAACTTATGGCCAACAATCGAACCCACAATTTTGGTTGCTAAGCGGGACTGTTGTTAAGTGAGTTTTGCCTCATTTTATGACCTTCCTTGCCACAGGGGTTAAGCGAATCATTGTTTGCTTTGATTTGATTTTATTGGATTTGTATGCCGCCCCTCTCCGTAGACGCGGGGAGGCTAACAACAGTAGTAAACAGCATATGACAATCCAATATAATCCAATAGCCTTCTGCTACATGAATCCCAGCGACCAAGTTAGGTCCCACAGAGTGGATCTTCTCCAGGTCCCGTCAACTAAAGAATGTCGCTTGGCGGGACCCAGGGGAAGAGCCTTCTCTGTGGTGGCCCCGGCCCTCTGGAACCAACTCCCCCAAAGATTAGAATTGCCCCCACCCTCCTTGCCTTTCGTAAGCTGCTTGAAACCCACCTCTGCCGTCAGGCATGGGGGAACTGAGATACCCTTTCCCCCTAGGCCTTTACAATTCTATGCATGGTATGTATGTATGTATGTATGTTTTGTTTTTTATATTAATGGGTTTTTAATTGTTTCTAACATCAGACTACTATTGTACACTGCTTTATTGTTGCTGTTAGCCGCCCCAAGTCTCCGGAGAGGGGCAGCATACAAATCCAATAAATAAATTAAATAAATAAATAAATAAACAGTTAAAAACCCTTATTGTAAAACCAAGCATACATACAGACATACCATGCATAGAATTGTAAAGGCCTAGGGGGAAAGAATATCTCAATTCCCCCATGCCTGACGGCAGAGGTGGGTTTTAAGAAGCTTACGAAAGGCAAGGAGGGTGGGAGCAATTCTAATCTCTGGGAGGAGTTGGTTCCAGAGGGTCGGGGCCGCCACAGAGAAGGCTCTTCCCCTGGGTCCCGCCAAGCGACATTGTTTAGTTGACGGGACCCGGAGAAGACCCACTCTGTGGGACCTAACTGGTCGCTGGGATTCGTGTAGCAGAGGGCGGTCCCTGTGGTAGTTAAGTTAGTCACATGGGCATTAAGTGAATCCAACTTCCCCAATGGCTTTGCTTGTCAGAAGGTTGCGAAAGGGGATCACATAACCCCGAGTCATAATAATAATAATAAATAATAATAATAATAAATGTGAGTCAGTTGTTCCAGCATCGGTAAGGTAAATCATGTGACCCTGGAAATTGCTGCAACGTTCGTAAGTGTGAAAAATGTTCGTAAGTCACTTTTTTCAGTGCTGTTGTGGCTTTGAACGGTCACTAAATGAACTGTTGTAAGTCGAGGACCACCTATATTTCAGTTGGGTAGCAGAGAAAACATGGTATTGTTAGCACTCACACAAAACATAGAAACATAGAAACATAGAAGACTGACGGCAGAAAAAGACCTCATGGTCCATCTAGTCTGCCCTTATACTATTTCCTGTATTTTATCTTACAATGGATCTATGTTTATCCCAGGCATGTTTCAATTCAGTTCCTGTGGATTTACCAACCACGTCTGCTGGAAGTTTGTTCCAAGCATCTACTACTCTTTCAGTAAAATAATATTTTCTCATGTTGCTTCTGATCTTTCCCCCAACTAACGTCAGATTGTGTCCTCTTGTTCTTGTGTTCACTTTCCTATTAAAAACACTTCCCTCCTGGACCTTATTTAACCCTTTCACATATTTAAATGTTTTGAAAACCCTCTATCTAGTAAGAAATTCACCCAGGAGATAAATGGAAATGTACTTTTGTTTCTCACAGCAGTCCATTCAGTGACCGTTCGAAGTTACAACACTGGAAGAAGTGACTTAGGACCATTTTTCACACGACCCTGGCAGTGTCCCTATGGTCACATGATCAAAATTCAGGGAGTTAGAAACATAGAAGATTGACGGGAGAAAAAGACCTCATGATCCATCTATTCTGCCCTTATGCTATTTCCTCAATTTTATCTTATCTTCCACAAGAGTTTCAAGACTCACTTATGCCGCCAGGCTTAGGGCTGTTAGATTCTGTCCCCTGGCCAACGAATGGATTGAGAGAAATAGATTGAATGGGAAAGACTGTTTTTGATGCTCTAGTTGGGGGAAAGATCAAAAGCAACATGAGAAAATATTATTTTACTATAAGAGTAGTAGATCCTTGGAACAAACTTCCAGCAGAAGTGGTTGGTAAATCCACAGTAACTGAATTTAAACATGCCTGGGATAAACATATATCCATCCTAAGATAAAAATACAGGAAATAGTATAAGGACAGACTAGATGGATCATGAGGTCTTTTTCTGCCGTTAGTCTTCTATGTTTCCATGTTTCCATGTTTTACTTTATATTTTATATTTAATTAATTGGAATTAAAATGTTATGTATTGTTTTTATTGTATGTTGAGAGTCGGCCCGAGTCCTCGGAGAGGGGCAGCATAAAAGTCCAATAAATCAATGTTTCCCAACTTTGGCAACTTGAAGATATTTGGACTTCAACTCCCAGAATTCCCCAGCCAGCGAATGGTAGGGAAGGTTTGCCTATTTGCCGATGACTCTAAAGTGTGCAATAGGGTTGATATTCCTGAAGGCGTCTGTAATATGGCAAATGATTTAGCTTTACTAGATAAATGGTCAAAGCAATGGAAACTGCAGTTTAATGTTTTCAAATGTAAAATAATGCACTTGGGGAAAAGGAATCCTCAATCTGAGTATTGTATTGGCAGTTCTGTGTTAGCAAAAACTTCAGAAGAAAAGGATTTAGGGATCGTGATTTCTGACAGTGTCAAAATGGGTGAGCAGTGTGGTCGGGCAGTAGGAAAAGCAAGTAGGATGCTTGGCTGCATAGCTAGAGGTATAACAAGAAGGGAGATTGTGATCCCCTTATATAGAGCGCTGGTGAGACCACATTTGGAATACTGTGTTCAGTTCTGGAGACCTCACCTACAAAAAGATATTGACAAAATTGAACGGGTCCAAAGACGGGCTACAAGAATGGTGGAAGGTCTTAAGCATAAAACGTATCAGGAAAGACTT
Organism: Erythrolamprus reginae; assembly: GCF_031021105.1. Classification (NCBI taxonomy): domain Eukaryota; kingdom Metazoa; phylum Chordata; class Lepidosauria; order Squamata; family Dipsadidae; genus Erythrolamprus; species Erythrolamprus reginae. The sequence continues at coordinate 422,092,360 of NC_091950.1, read as the reverse complement.
CATGAACTCAATCTGTAGAGTCTGGAGGACAGAAATATGTCAAAGGGTTAAACAAGGTCCAGGAGGGAAGTGTTTTTAATAGGAAAGTGAACACAAGAACAAGGGGACACAATCTGAGGTTAGTTGGGGGAAAGATCAAAAGCAACATGAGAAAATATTATTTTACTGAAAGAGTAGTAGATCCTTGGAACAAACTTCCAGCAGACGTGGTTGGTAAATCCACAGTAACTGAATTTAAACGTGCCTGGGAGAAACATAGATCCATCCTAAGATAAAATACAGAAAATAGTATAAGGGCAGACTAGATGGATCATGAGGCCTTTTTCTGCCGTCAGTCTTCTATGTTTCTATGAAGTCCAAATATCTCCAAGTTGCCAAGGTTGGGAAACACTGCAATAAATAAATAAATAAATTGTGGCTGTAAATTTAGGACTAACTATAGATTAAATCGTAGACTAACTAACAAAGGTTATTAGCCGCCCTGCGTCCTTTGGGATTGGGAGGCAAAGAAGTCAAATCAATCAATCAATCAACAAAAAAATGAACAAACAACTAACTGTTACTTTAAGATTTCAGGTCAGGATCTGTTACTAATTCCTTTTAAAAGGCAACTGCCCTTACCAGGGGAATCCACGTTAGAGGGACAAAAAAGTCAAAATAGCCTCCTTCCCAGTGCAATGAATCAACAATCAGATCAGATGAACAGAGCTGGAAGGGACCTTCGGGGTCATCTAGCCCAACCCCCTGTTTCAGCCTTGAAAATGGGGGGGGGAAAGCAAGTTTGGTTAGGTAGACCAATGTTTGTGTAAAAGCTTAACCACGTTTAGCAACACCCCTAGTGTGTCATAGCCACAACAACATTTAACGTCATAACATAAGTGTCCAAAGTGGGCAGGGAAAACTCTACCACGCGTTACCCGAGGAAGTGAATTATAAGCCTAAAGAAGCTTCCCGAAAGGTAATTTTGGAAAGAGAAGCTTGATGAAAGGTTCAAATGGAAGAAACCACCATCGGATAAATGGACATCCTGTTGATCACAGAGAGTCCAAGAGCAAAGGAGGTTTTATCATCTAAATCAAGGTTTCTCAAACCACTTTAAAAGGTGTGGACTTCAACTCCCAGAATTGCTCGGCTAACATGGGAGTGGAAGTCCACCCATCTTAAAGCATTGCTGGCTGGGGAATTCTGGGAATGGAAGTCCTCCCTTCTTAGAGGGAACAATGTGCAACAGCGGCCAAAAAAGCCAACAGAATCCTAAGCTGCATCAACAGGGGAATACACTCCAAGACCAGGGAAGTATTAATACCACTCTACTACGCCCTGGTCAGACCACATCTGGAGTATTGCATCCAGTTCTGGTCACCACACTTCAAAAGAGACATTGAAACTCTGGAGAAGGTGCAGAAAAGAGCAACCAAAATGATTAGGGGACTAGAAACCAAGACTTACGAAGAGAGACTGAGGGAACTGGGCATGGATAGCCTAGAGAAAAGGAGGGCCAGAGCGGACATGATAGCTGTATACAGGTACTTGAGGGGTTGCCACAGAGAGGAAGGGGCCACTCTATTCTCCAGAGCACCAGAGGGTCGGACGAGGAACAACGGCTGGAAGCTGACCAAGGAGAGATTCAACCTAGAATTAAGGAAGAACTTCCTGACGGTCAGAGCGATCAATCAGTGGAACAACCTGCCTGCAGAGGTGGTGAACTCCCCAACTTTGGACACTTTCAAGAGGAGATTGGACTGCCACCTGGCTGGGGTGCTTTAGGATTCTGTCTCAGGCAGGGGGTTGGACTTGATTACCTGCATGGTCCCTTTCAACTCTAACAATAGATAGATAGATAGATAGATAGATAGATAGATAGATAGATAGATAGATAGATAGATAGATAGATAGATGATAGATGATAGATGATAGATAGATAGATAGATAGATAGATAGATGATAGATGATAGATTAATAGATAGATAGATAGATAGATAGATAGATAGATAGATGATAGATAGATGATAGATAGATAGATAGATAGATAGATGATAGATAGATAGATAGATGATAGATAGATAGATAGATGATAGATAGATAGATAGATGATAGAGATAGAAAGATAGATAGACAGATAGATGATAGATAGATAGATAGATAGATAGATAATAGATAGATAGATAGATAGATAGATAGATGATAGATAGATGATAGATAGATAGATAGATAGATATATAGATAGATAGATGATAGAAAGATAGATGATAGATAGATAGATAGATGATAGATAGATAGATAGATGATAGATAGATAGATAGATAGATAGATAGATAGATAGATGATAGATAGATAGATAGATAGATAGATAGATAGATAGATAGATAGATAGATAGATAGATAGATAGAGCATGCTAGCTGGGAATTCTGGGAGTGGAGATCCACCCCTCTTAATGTGCCCAAAGTTGAGAAACACCAATTTGAATCATTATTATTATTTTCTTTTTTTGCTATGGAGACTTGCAAACCAAGGCGACGATTCTGGCTTTCTTTCTCCACCGCAGGGCAGACGGCTCTGAACATTGCCATCGAGAGGCGTCAGTACGACATCACTCAGACCCTGATCGAGAAAGGAGCTGATGTCAACGCCCATGCGCAGGGCGTCTTCTTCAATCCCAAACGCAAACACGAAGGCTTTTATTTTGGTAAGGGTCTGACGGAAGCTGAGCTATGGTGGAGAGGACCTGACCAATGGGTCAAGGCAGAGGGGGTGGCCAACCACTCCATGTATTCCTCCAGTATTCCAGTTTGCAAGGTTTTAGAGTCACAAGTTTGGGGTTAAGGCATCAGGCAGGAGACTGGGAGTTCTAGTCCCATTTTAGTCCTGAAAGCCGGCTGCGTGACTTTTGGCCAATCACCAGGAGACTGGGAGTTCTAGCCCTGCTTTAGGCATAAATGTCGGCTGCGTGACTTTGGGCCAATCAGCAGGAGATGATGAGTTCTAGTCCTGGCTTAGACAGGAAAGGTGAGTAGGTGACTTTGGACCAATCGCCAGGAGACAATGAATTCTAGTCCTGCTTTAGGCATGAATGTCAGCTGGGCGACTTTGGTCCAATTTATTCTATTTATTTATTTATTTTGTCCAATACACAATGAAGGTTGAAGAGAGTAACATGTAGTAATATACTGTATATCAAAGAAAGGATAGAAGAAAAGATATAAGAATAAAATACGTCCATGGAGAATAGAGGAAAAGATATATGAAAGGAAGAAAAGGTTCAATTCAAAGTGTTGGTTATGACCTATAAAGCCCTTCATGGCATCGGACCAGAATATCTCCGGGACCGCCTTCTGCCGCACGAATCCCAGCGGCCAGTTAGGTCCCACAGAGATGGCTTTCTTCGGGTCCCGTCGACTAAACAATGTTGTCTGGCGGGACCCAGGGGAAGAGCCTTCTCTGTGGCGGCCCCGACCCTCTGGAACCAGCTCCCCCCAGATATCAGAGTTGCCCCCACCCTCCTTGCCTTCCGTAAGCTCCTTAAGACTCACCTCTGTCGTCAGGCATGGGGGAATTGAGACATCTTCCCCAGGCCTATATAATTTATGTATGGTATGTTGTGTGTATGTTTTTTAAATTATGGGTTTTTAGCTCTTTGAAAAATTAGATTTGTATTTTACATTGTTCTTTGTCATTGCTGTGAGCCGCCCCGAGTCTACGGAGAGGGGCGGCATATAAATTCAATTAATTAATTAATTAATTAATTAAAATAAAATAAAATAAAATAAAATAAAATAATAATAAAATAATAATAAAATAAAATATATCATATCATATCATATCATATCATATCATATGGCAACAACTGGATAGCAATGACCAAAAAGTGCATCTTTGACATGATGTGATCATAATTTAGCCTAGCATTTATCCTAGGTTATGACAGTTGCAAAGCATGTCAGTTTGTGATTGACCTGACTTAGCGACTAATTTTGTTTTGTGGTCCTAACTGCAGTGTATGATTTTAAAAGTCATAACATTGTGGTTTGGTTTGCTTTGTTTATATTGCGTGTTTCTTAACCGCCCATCTTCCTTTAATATTAAGATTTGTTTCCTGGCATAGGGAATTGTACTGGATTCCAATTTGTTATGTTTTCTTTGTTGTGTTTGTTCCACCCCTTGAAAAATGCATCATCATAATAACAACATCTTAAATAATAAATCAAGATTTAATCACGATAGTTTGTGTTATTTATCAAGGTGTGGTTGGTACAAATGAAACATGACCAAGAAAATGTTATTTCAACAATCGCTGATCAATCTTACCTCTTCCGTCTCGTGAAATTAATGTGTGATTGTTGGCTTCATAATTGTTTTATTCCCTGCTTGGCAGAGAAATACTTGAGTGTTTGGATAACATGCAGAAGCTCTCAAACTTTTCCTTAAGTCAAATTAACGCATCATTTTTCAAACTGCTCTCAAGCAATGATCCATCTCTTGCATGTGTATTGCATTCCAAATTCTGTCTATTTATCTATTTATTTATCTTTTCTCTCTCTATCTGCTTTTCTTTCTCTTTTTCTTTCTTTCTTTCTTTCTCTTTTTCTTTCTTTCTTTCTTTCCTTCCTTCCTTCCTTCTTTCTTTCTTTCTTTCTCTTTCTTATCTCTCTCCTATCTAGAAATCCATCCACCTGTCCTTAACTCTTTCTCTCTGTCCTTCTGTCTCTCTGTCTACCTATATGTCCATCCTTACCTATCTCTTATTTGTCTGTCTATTTCTATCTCTCTTGTTCTTTGTCTGTCTATCTATCTGCCTATCCAGCTTTACCTATGTCCTCTCTCACTCTCTCGCTCTCCATTTATCTATCATCTGTTTGTCTGTCTGTCATCTATCTATCATCTTCGGAGGAGGGCTGGCACACACATGCACATTGGAGCTGAGCTAGTGCAATGGCTCGCATGCCACCTATGGCATCCGTGCCATGGGTTCGCCATCACTAGTCTAAGAGTAAAGTTTTGGGCGGGTGGGTGGGTTACAAATCTAATAAATAAATAAATGAATGAATGAATGAATGAATGAATAAATAAATAAATAAATAAATAAATAAATAAATAAAAAGTTTTGTATGCTCTGGTGAGTAGTGTGAGATTACCGGAGCAGAAGCTACATAGGATTAGGTTAACAACTCTTGAAGCCTTTTTGGCGATGTTGTTGCAGTGGGTTTTTTCACTTAGGACATTTGTGACCATTGACTCTGAAATCCCACCCCTTGACCCCTTGTTTGCAGGCGAGACTCCCCTGGCCTTAGCAGCCTGCACCAACCAGCCGGACATTGTCCAACTCTTGATGGAGAACAGCAAGACCGACATCACCTCCCAGGATGCGCGAGGGAACAATATCCTCCATGCGTTGGTGACCGTGGCGGAAGACTTTAAGACTCAAAACGACTTCGTCCGGCGCATGTACGACGCCATCCTCTTGAAAAGCAGGAGCCGGGAGTTGGAGATGATGAAGAATAAAGATGGTTTAACGCCTCTGCAGCTGGCAGCCAAAACGGGGAAGTTAGAGGTAGGCCGATCTTAACGTAATCCTCGACTTACAACTGTTCATTTAGTGACCGTCCAAAGTTACAACGGGAATGGAAAAAGAGACTTACGACCAGGCAGGGGATGCCGCTATCGGTGCGCTGTGTATGCATCTTCAGGTCTCAAATCCCAGTGAGATTTCTCTTCTGCGCATGTGCAAGAAGCAAATTCTCACAAGGTGACACACGTGGGAGAGATTTTGTCAAAAAATTTTTGCTTTTGTGCATGCGCAAAAGAAAAAAATCACCAAGGTCCGACATGCGCGCATGCATCCCAGTGAGATTTTTCTTCTGCGCATGAGCAGGAAGCAAATTCTCAAAAGGTGACACATGTGAGAGAGATTTTGGCTCTTTTTTTTTGCTTTTGTGCATGCGCAAAAGAAACCCCCCCACAAAATTCCGACATGCACGCATGCACCCCAGTGAGATTTTTCTTCTGCACGTGAGCATGAAGCAAATTCTGACAAGGTGACACACGTGAGAAAGACTTTGGCAAAAAAAAAAATGCTTTCGCGCATGCGCAAAAGAAAAAAAATCACCAAAATCCAACGCGCGCGCATGCATCCCAGTGAGATTTTGTTTCTGGGCATGTGCAGGAAGCAAATTCTCACAGGAGGACATGCACGCGAGAGATTTCGGCAATTTTTATGCTTCCGCGCATGTGCAAAAGCAAAAAACCACCCAAATCCCGCACGATTTTGGAGCCTGCACGCGAGGGATTTTGGTGGGGGGGGGTTTGCTTTTTTGTGTGTGCAGAGTATCTTCTCTGTAACCTTCATCATGTATTTTACTATGTATATATAGATATATACCCACTAAAACTCTCAATGTGTATTGGACAAAATAAATAAATAAATAAATAAATAATAAAATATTTCTCTGTGTACAAAGCTAGTTGGACAATTCCAGGAGTTGAAGTCCACCCATCTTAAAGCATGCTGGCGGGGAATTCTGGGAGTAGAGGTCCACGTGGCTTAGTTGTTGTTGAGTAACACTGCCACAATGGCAACTATGCCAGTGTGCAAATTTGAAACCGGTGCAAGGATCAACTTTCACTTCTTCTAAAGGAGCAAGGGGGGTGGCATTTGAGGGGATTTTTGAGACCCTCCCTTCCTTGTCTTTACGCCCCCTGGACTCTTAACCTGTTCTCTTCTTGACTTGGGCCGTGTTTAGATTCTGAAGTACATTCTCAGCAGAGAAATCAAGGAGAAACCCATCCGAAGCCTTTCCAGGAAGTTCACCGACTGGGCTTACGGCCCCGTCCAGTCCTCCCTTTATGACCTCACAGAATTGGACACCACTTCAGAAAACTCGTTACTGGATATCATTGTGTATAATACAAATATTGGGGTAAGACCTTGAATCAAAGTGTTCTCAAAGCAACCATTTTTCCAGGTCTCTCTCTCTTTTTCTTTCTCTCTTTCTTTTTCTCTCTCTCCCCCTCTCTAACTCTCTCTTTTACTCTCACTCTCCTCTCCTCTTTCTCTTTATCTCTTGTCTCTTTCTCTGTCTTTTTCTTCCTCTCTCCTTCTTTTCCTTTCTTGCAGGACGTTGCAGCATATGATCTTGTGGGCAATACTTAGATCTTGTTTAAGGCGTCTTAGTTCTAGGCTTTCTAGGCCCAGGATTGAAAGTCTAGTCTCGTAGGGTATTCTATTTCGAGTAGAGGAGTGAAGGGCTCTTCTGGTGAAGTATCTTTGGACATTTTCAAGGGTGTTGATGTCTGAGATGCGATATGGGTTCCAAACAGATGAGCTGTATTCAAGGATGGGTCTGGCAAAGGTTTTGTAAGTTCTGGTAAGTAGTGTGCGATTGCCAGAGCAGAAGCTATGTAGGATTAGGTTTACAACTCTTGAAGCCTTCTTGGCTATGTTGTTGCAGTGGGCTTTGGCACTTAAATCTTTTGT
>NC_091950.1:421894888-422079888 GCF_031021105.1 Erythrolamprus reginae | reverse complement strand
CACTGATCGGAGACCTGAATTGGTTGCAGTTGGCAGGACAAGCCATGGTTATTTTGGGAGCTGTGTTTATTGCTATTAAAGAGGTAAGCGCTGATATTCCTCATAAATGAGACTGATTCTACACATCCCAGGATAATGTTGCGGGATCCAGACTGGGTCAGTCACCGAATACAGAGGTTTTGTCTTCCGGTGTCCAGCAAATCTGGAAAACTGGGAATTATCAGGGAAATTGGTGGTTCGGGAAATATCAGGGAATCCATGAAAAAAAATGGGATAAATCACGGGGGGAAAACCAACTGTATTTAAATGTTTAAAAGTCGGGGGAAGATCATGTCAAAAAACCAAAAATGGATCGCGCTGCCTGGAAGAGTCAAGCAAAAATGAGCATAACTGTGGCAACAACTTGCTTCCTCAGCTACTGATATTTCTCCATGGCTTAGCCGTTTAGTATTACGTCATAGAAACATAGAAACGTAGAAGTCTGACGGCAGAAAAAGACCTCATGGTCCATCTAGTCTGCCCTTATTCTATTTTCTGTATCTTATCTTAGGATGGATATATGTTTATTCCAGACATGTTTAAATTCAGTGACCGTGGATTTATCTACCACGTCTGCTGGAAGTTTGTTCCAAGGATCTACTACTCTTTCAGTAAAATAATATTGTCTCATGTTGCTTTTGATCTTTCCCCCAACTAACTTCAGATTGTGCTCCCTTGTTCTTGTGTTCACTTTCCTATTAAATACACTTCCCTCCTGAACCTTATTTAACCCTTTAACATATTTAAATGTTTCGATCATGTTCCCCCTTTTCCTTCTGTCCTCCAGACTATACAGATGTTCATGAAGTCTTTCCTGATACGTTTTATGCTTAAGACCTTCCATCATTCTTGTAGCCCGTCTTTGGACCCGCTCAATTTTGTCAATATCTTTTTGTAGGTGAGGTCTCCAGAACTGAACACAGTATTCCTAATGTGGTCTCACCAGCACTCTATATAGCGGGATCTGGTGAGACCACATATGGAATACTGTGTTCAGTTCTGGAGACCTCACCTACAAAAAGATATTGACAAAATTGAACGGGTCCATCTATGACTGGGCCTTAATTAGATCGCAATTTAGAGGGAAATGTCAGGGAAATATCAGGTAATTTCAGAATGCTTTGCCCCCTGGACACCCTGTCCGAGTTTTTGGATTCCTGCTGGAGTCCATCCTCAGGGAAGTTACCTCTAGCAGTGTGGTATTTATAGTGTTGTTGTAAATGTGGTCTGTTGATTGCTGTCTTTAAGTCATCGGCTGTTTGCTTGGGCTGCCCAGGCGTTGCCTTCTAAACCAGGGTGTCAAACACAAGACCCGTGGGCTGGACTTGGCCCGCAATGTGGCGTGATCCAGCTGGCCTGGAAAAGGTAAGGGGGCAACCTGCATCACTTACCAAGACTTATGAAGAGAGATTGCGGGAACTGGGCATGGATAGCCTAGAGAAAAGGAGGGCCAGAGGGGACATGATAGCTGTATACAGGTATATGAGGGGTTGCCACAGAGAGGAGGGGATCACTCTATTCTCCAGAGCACCAGAGGGCCAGACGAGGAACAATGGCTGGAAGCTGACCAAGGAGAGATTCAACCTAGAAGTAAGGAAGAACTTCCTGATGGACAGAGTGATCAACCAGTGGAACAACCTGCCTGCGGAGGTTGTGAACTCCCCAACTCTGGACACTTTCAAGAGGAGATTGGACTGCCATTTGGCTGGGGTGCTTTAGGATTCCTGCTCAGGCAGGGCTTTGGACTTGTTGACCTGCAGGGTCCCTTTCAACTCTAACAATAAATAATAAATAAATAATAACTTAACACCCTTGAAAATGTCCAAAGATACTTCACCAGAAGAGCCCTTCACTCCTCCACTCGAAACAGAATACCCTACGAGACTAGACTTTCAATCCTGGGCCTAGAAAGCTTAGAACTACGACGCCTAAAACAAGATCTAGGTATTGCCCACAAGATCATGTGCTGCAACGTCCTGCCTGTCGGCGACTACTTCAACTTCAACCACAACAACACAAGAGCACAGAACAGATTTAAACTTAATATTAACTGCTCCAAACTTGACTGTAAAAAATATGACTTCAGTAACTGAGTTGTCGAAGCGTGGAACTCATTATCGGACTCCATAGTGTCATCCCCAAACCCCCAACACTTTACTCTTAGATTATCTACGGTTGACCTATCCAGATTCCTAAGAGGTCAGTAAGGGGTGAGTACAAGTGCACTAGAGTGCCTTCCGTCCCCTGTCCTATTGCTCTCCTATATCTCCTATACCTTTCTTCTATTCCTATATCTCTTCTTCTATTCTTTCATTGATATGTGCTATTACTATACCTTCTCTTCTATTCTTTCTTAGATATATTTTACTATGAGTATCTCCTCTATAACCTTCATCATGTATTTTACTATGTGTATAAAGATATATACCCACTAAAACCCTCATTGTGTATTGGACAAAATAAATAAATAAGTAAAAACTTTGGCCTGGTTTACCGAGAAAAAGAGAAAACATGTTAGTAGTTTGGGGAGTGGCGTCAAGCTGGCCACACCCACCCAGTCAGCCACGCCCACCAAGTCCACCATGGCCAGTGAGTGGCATAAAGATGGCCATGCCCACCATCAGCCACAGCCATCCAGTTGGCCATGGCCAGTGTGAGTGGCATAGAGCTGTCCACACCCATCCAGTCAGCCACGTCCACCCAGGCTAGCATATTTATTTATTTATTGTTAGAGTTGAAAGGGACCATGAAGGCCATCGAGTTCAACCCCCTGCCCAAACAGGAACCCTATAGCACACCAGTCAAGTGGCAGTTCAATCTTCTCTTAAAAATGTCCAGAGTGTTGGAGTTCACAACCTCCGCTGGTAGGTTGTTCCATTGGTTGATCGCTCTGACCGTCAGGAAGTTCCTCCTTATCTCCATGTTGAATCTCTCCTTGGTCAGCTTCCAGCCGTTGTTCCTCCTCCGGCCCTCTGGTGCCCTGGAGAATAAAGTGATCCCCTCCTCTCTGTGACATCCCCTCGTATACTTGTAGACTGCTATCATGTCCGCTCTGGCCCTCCTTTTCTCTAGGCTATCCATGCCCAGTTCCCTCAGTCTCTCTTCGTAAGTCTTGGTTTCCAATCCCTTAATCATCTTGGTTGCTCTTTTCTGCACCTTCTCCAGAGTTTCAATGTCTCTTTTGAAGTATGGTGACCAGAACTGAACACAGTACCCCAGGTGTGGTCGGACCAGGGCGTAGTAGAGTGTTATATCGTCTGTTTTATTTCTGCCTACAGAGTGTGGCCATTTTCTTGCTGCGGCCGTCCGACCTGCAAACGATCCTCTCCGACGCCTGGTTCCATTTTGCCTTGTAAGTGATGGGATGACCTCGCTTTGCGGTCCTTGCAATTTATGACAGTAATGTTCAGGCTCTACAGTGGTCCTAATGTAAGGACTGCCTATAGCTGTGCTCCCTTTGCCTCACTCCAACTTCAAAAACCAATCTAGGTTTGCAAGATTACAGAAATTCTCCTTTTAAACCAGCATTTTTCAAGCTCAGGACAATTTTGAGATGGGTGAACTACAACTCCCAGAATTCCCCAGCCAGCATTGGATTCAGAGATTTCTTGCGACGTTTCGACGAGGTCCCACTAGGGCGAACAAGGACAGAAGCACCAGCCTGAAGATGACGAATGGGACCTCATTGAAACGTCGCCAGAAATCTCTGAATCCTACACGGGAAGAAACCTGAATATGCCAAGACCTTCATATATACCATGTTTCCCCGATAGTAAGACCCCCCCCGATTGTAAGACATATGGGGGGTTTCAGGGGGGTCGGCTAATATAAGCCATACCCCGAAAGTAAGACATATGTCTTACTTTCGGGGAAACACGGTACTAAAAGCGAGGGAGGCGTTGGAGCAGTTCGTGGCGCCCTGGCGGTGGTTCCCTCCGCTTTGACGGCGCTGGTCTGCTCGCTCGTCTCCGCAACCGACCCGTTTCCCCGACACGCGTCTGGAGGGGAGGAGCCGCTCTGCGCAGTTGGGCAGCCCTGCCTGCCGGAAAGGAGGCGGGCGAAGGAGGGCGCAGCTCCGGCCGCCCGCTCGGCTCGCTTCTACAACTTCCTTCGCCTCGCATTTCCGGGTTGGCGAGCCTGGATTGTTTTTCCTGCGAGCGCTGGTCCCCGCTAAGCCTTCTGCGCCTGACTCGGCGAGGCGAGAGGGAAGAAGGAGAAGCACAAGTTGATGCGGAGCGAAGGAAGGATAAATGCCTCCCGGGCGCTCCGCATCCACTTGCGCTTCTCCTTCTTCCCTCTCGCCTCGCCGAGTCAGGCGCAGAACGCTTAGCGGGGACCAGCGCTCGCAGGAAAAACAATCCAGGCTCGCCAACCCGGAAATGCGAGGCGAAGGACGGCGCTGGTCCGAAGTTGTAGAAGCGAGCCGAGCGGGCGGGCGGAGCTGCGCCCTCCTTCGCCCGCCTCCTTTCCGGCAGGCAGGGCTGCCCAACTGCGCAGAGCGGCTCCTCCCTTCCAGACGCATGTCGGGGAAGCGGGTCGGTTGCGGGGACGAGCGAGCGGACCAGCGCCATCAAAGCGGAGGGAACCGCCGCCAGGGCTGCTGCCGCGCTGCCGAGCAGATCAGCTGCTGGGCGGCCGAAGAAACCTTCCCTGGATCTTCCCGACTTCACCCTGTCAATTTGGTGAGTGAAGGCGGGAAACGGCGGGGGGGGGGGGGGTATGTAAGACATACCCCGAAAGTAAGACATAGTGGGGCTTTTGGGGGTAAAAAGAAAGTAAGACACTGTCTTACTATCGGGGAAACACGGTATATATATACTATATTCAAAGCAGCACGAAGCTAACAACTTCAGCCTGATGATGGTGAATGTGATTTCACCGAAACGTCGCATAGACACTCAAAATATTACACCGGGTAAAACCCGAACTCAGAACAATATACATACATAGTCATGGTGGCACAGTGGTTAGAAGGCAGTATTGCAGGCTAAGTCACTGCTCACTGCCAGCAGTTCGATCCTGAGGGGCTCAAGGTCAACCCAGACTTCCATCTTTCCGAGATGGGTCAAATGAGGACCCAGATTGTTGGGGGCAAGTGGCTGACTCTATAAACTGCTTAGAAAGGGCTGGAAAGCACCGTGAAGCAGAATATAAGTCTAAATGCTATTGGAATTGCTATATAAACACCACCATGTTGAAACAATGCAATATTAAATGTGTCTAGCAATCTAATTAGGAGGAAGAATAAAAATTAAAAGCTAACGTTTTTGTGGATTTCCCCAGTTTCATCCAGGCGGTGCTGGTGATTGTCTCGGTCTTCCTCTACCTTTTCTCCTACAAAGGCCACCTGCCCTGCCTGGTCCTGGCCATGTCCTTAGGCTGGGCCAACATGTTGTATTTCACACGGGGGTTGCAATCCATGGGCATCTACAGCGTCATGATTCAACAGGTAAGGCAACCTTTGCAAAGCCCTGTTGGGTAGGTCTTGGCTCTCTTGGGCCAGGCCCAGCGATTGAATTCTCTTAAGAGGGAAGCTGCCCACAATTAATCAATTAATCAATTAATCAATTAATCAATTAATCAATTAATCAATTAATCAATTAATCAATTAATCAATTAATCAATTAATCAATTAATCAATTAATCAATCAATCAATCAATCAATCAATCAATCAATCAATTAATCAATTAATCAATCAATCAATCAATCAATCAATCAATCAATCAATCAATTAATCAATTAATCAATTAATCAATTAATCAATCAATCAATCAATCAATCAATCAATAAAGATTTCATTTGATTTGATTTGTATGCCGCCCCTCTCCGCAGACTCGATAATCAACTCTTCTATAGTCTGTCTGTCTGTCTGTCCCTCTCTACCCTCCCTTCATCTGTCTGTCTCTCTCTTCATCCATCTATCATCTTTCTCTCTCTCTCTTTCTTCATCTGTCTGTCTGTCTCTCTCTTCATCAATCTGTCATCTTTCTCTCTCTCTCCAAAGCCCCTGAGAGTAGGACAAGAAGCAGTGGGTGGAAACTAAACAAGGAAGCCGCATAGAACTAAGGATTGTCAAGTGAACAGTTGGATTTCACAGAAGTTTGATTTACTTGGAGTTATATTGTGTTGTTTAAGTATTCCCTTTATTTGAGCAGTGTATATTTCTTCTTTATTTAAATTCTCTGTTAAGATGGTTTAGGTTCCATAGTCTTTTTCAACATATTTCATTAATTGGACATAGAAGTCCAATTAATAAATAAACAATAATAAAATATAAGGTTAATAATAATAAAATATAAGGCTAAAACGTATGAAGAATGGTTGCAGGAACTGGGCATGGCTAGTTTAATAAAAAGGACCAGGGGAGACATGATAGCAGCCTTCCAACCTCTCAGGGGTTGCCCCAAAGAATAAGGAGTCCAACTATTCTCCAAAGCACCTGAAGGTAGAACAAGAAGCAATGGGTGGAAACTAAACAAGGAGAGAAGCAGCTTAGAACTAAGGAGAAATTTCCTGACAGTCAGAACAATTAATTTGTGGAACAGCTTGCCTCCAGAAGTTGTGGATGCTCCAACACTGGAAGTCTTTAAGAAGATGGATAACCATTTGTCTGAAATGGTGTAGTCTCTTACCCAAGCAGGGGGTTAGACTAGAAGACCTCCAAGGCCCCTTTCAACTGGGATATTCTATATCTATTCTATATCCATTTATCTATCCATCCATTCAACCATCCATCCATCCATCTTTATCTGATATTATATCTATTAACAATCCACAATATACTTCTCTTCTCTCTATACACTAATGACTGCATCTCATACGATCCATCTGTTAAACTACTGAAGTTTGCAGATGATACAACAGTGATCGGACTCATTCGAGACAATGATGATTCCGCATACAGACGGGAAGTTGAACAACTATCCTTGTGGTGTGACCAGAACAATCTAGAACTGAACACACTCAAAACCGTAGAAATGGTGGTAGACTTTAAGAGAAACCCTTCCACCCTTCCACCTCTCACAATACTAGACAACACAGTATCAACAGTAGAGACCTTCAAATTTCTAGGTTCTATCATATCTCAAGACCTAAAATGGTCACCTAACATCAAAAACATCGTCAAAAAAGCACAACAAAGAATGTTCTTTCTGCGCCAGCTCAGGAAGCTCAAACTGCCCAAGGAGCTGCTGATTCAGTTCTACAGAGGAATCGTTGAGTCTGTCATCTGCACCTCCATAACTGTCTGGTTTGGTGCTGCAACCCAACAGGACCGACACAGACTTCAGAGGAGAATCAGAATTGCAGAAAAAACAATTGCTGCCAAGCTGCCTTCCATTGAGGACCTGTATACTGCACGAGTCAAAAAGAGGGCGGGTAAAATATTTACTGACCCCTCACATCCTGGACACAAATTGTTTCAACTCCTACCCTCAAAACGTCGCTACAGAGCACTGCACACCAAGACAACTAGACACAAGAACAGTTTTTCCCGAACGCCATCACTCTACTAAACAAATAATTCCCTCAACACTGTCAGACTTTCTACTAAATCTGCACTTCTATTCTACTAGTTTTTCTCATCATTCCTATCACCCATTTCCTCCCATGTTGACTGTATGACTGTAACTTGTTGCTTCTATTCTATGATTTTTATTAATATTGCTTCTTCATTGCTTATTTGACCCCTATGACAATCATTAAGTGTCGTACCACATGATTCTTGACAAATGTATATTTTATTTTATGCACGCTGAGAGCATCTGCACCAAGACAAATTCCTTGTGTGTCCAATCACACTTGGCCAATAAAAATTCTATTCTATTCTATTCTATACATTAGTTCCCTGGTGATCATACCTGATTCTCCAACATCCTTTGAGATGTCTAGAGTTCAACTCCCAGATTTCCCCAATCGGCGTGCTTAAAGATATGCTGGCTGGGGAATTCTGGGAGTAGATGTCCGTCCATCTTCAAATGCCCAGGTTTGAGGGAAAAACTGCATTAGGCAAGAAGACCTCCATCATTTCCTACAAACTCGTCCATTATTTAAATGCCTTCCATTGAGGACCTGTATACTTCACGAGTCAAAAAGAGGATGGTGAAAATATTTACTGACCCTGCACATCCTGAACATAAACTGTTTCAACTCCTACCCTCAAAACGTTGCAGAGCACTGCACACCAGACAACTAGACACAAGGACAGTTTTCCCCCGAACGCCATCACTCTGCTAAACAAATAATTCCCTCAACACTGTCAGACTTTCTACTAAATCTGCACTTTTACTCTACTAGTTTTTCTCATCATTCCTATCACCCATTTCCTCCCATGTTGACTGTATGACTGTAACTTGTTGCGTATATCCTAAGATTTTTATTAATATTGCTTCTTCATTGCTTATTTGACCCCTATGACAATCATTAAGTGTTGTACCACATGATTCTTGACAAATGTATATTTTATTTTATGTACGCTGAGAGTATATGCACCAAGACAAATTCCTTGTGTGTCCAATCACACTTGGCCAATAAAAAAATCTATTCTATTCTATTCTATTCTAGACACAAGGACAGTTTTTCCCCAAACACCATCACTCTGCTAAACAAATAATTCCCTCAACACTGTCAACTTTTACTAAGTCTGCACTACTATTACTACTAGTTTTTTCTCATCATTCCTATCACCCATCTCCTCCCACTTAGGACTGTATGACTACCAGGTGTTGCTTGTATCCTAAGATTTTTATTAATATTGATTGTTTCCTCATTGCTTATTTGACCCCTATGACAATCATTAAGTGTTATATCTCATGTTTCTTGGCAAATGTATATTTTATTTTATGTACGGTGAGAGCATCTGCACCAAGACAAATTCCTTGTGTGTCCAATCACACTTGGCCAATTCCATTCTATTCTATTCTAAATGATCTCAAGTGGAGGCCTATCTCCACTGCTGGAAACCAAATTATCCATGTAAATACATTCAGAAATAGTAGAGCAGCGTCATTTATTTTCCTGTGCTTTAAATTCACCATTCCTGCTTTTTTCTTTTGTCTTGTAGGTCATTTTGCATGACGTGATCAAGTTTATTGCCGTCTATCTGGTGTTTTTGTTTGGATTTGGCGTAGGTAAACTGAATTTGATGCTTTTATTCGGTAGGGCATCCGTGGACTGTGGGCGCAGTGTTCAGAGAAGGCACAATGGGTTTGCCAGCTGTGCCATCCACTTTTTTTTGAGTGTGTATATATATATATATATATATATATATATATATATATATATATATATATATATATATATATAAATGCACGCATTGCAGAACATAAAAATGCAGTCAAAAAAGAAGAAAAAACTTCCTCCCTTGTCCAGCACATTAAAAAAACAGGGCATGAAATTGACTTTGAAAAAACTAAATTACTTTCCAAAACAGTACACGTATGTAAAAGAATAATCATGGAAGCCATAGAGATAGAAAAACATCCCCTCAGCATGAACAAACGAAATGACACGTCCCGCCTACCAGAAATTTGGAAACCAGCCTTAAACAAAAAAAACATATAATCATCACCATGTCAATCCTTCAATTAAATGTGATTCCACCAACCAATCAAATTATTAAAACACACCCAATCTACTTGCTACATTCAAACCAAATCTCCACCCCCACCACTATATATAAGGAACAAATGGCAGTTGCAAACAAACTATATTTACAGCAGCACGAAGCTTACAACTTCAGCCTGATGATGGTGAATGTGATTTCACTGAAACGTCGCATAGACACTCAAAATATTACACGGGGCAAAACCTGAACTCAGAACAATCGACATATATTTATTTATTTATTTATTTATTTATTTATTTCTCCAACATACAATAAAACATACATAAAATGATAAAAAAAACACAGTATCATTGCCTAAAAATAAGAATATATAACATTTCCTTTCTCAGATCTTTAAAACTAGCTAGACATAAAAACATTAATCTGTAGGATTCATGAGCAAATACTGTATTTTCCCCAATTTTATAGTAGTCAGAATCTTCTTTATCCTAAAGTTTAACAGCAAGTCTATTCATTTCAGCACATTCGAAAATCTTACACAGCATTTCTCTTTTGTTTGGTATCTTATTCAATTTCCAATTTTGTGCATATACTATTCTAACTGCTGTCACCATATGTACAGTTAAATACACTGCACAAAAAATAAAGGGAACCCTCAAATAACACATCCTAGATCTGAATGAATGAAATATTCTCATTGAACACTTGGTTGTGTACAAAGTTGAATGTGCACAACAGCCTGTGAAATTGATTGTCAATCAGTGTTGCTTCCTAAGTGGACAGTTTGATTTCACAGAAGTTTGATTTACTTGGAGTTATATTGTGTTTTTTAAGTGTTCCCTTTATTTGAGCAGTGTATAGTTCTTCTTTATTTAAATTCTCTGGTAAGATGCCCAGAAGAAATATCTCTGGTTTAGGTTCCATAGTCCTTTTCAACAACTTCCATTAATTGGACATAGAAGTCCAATTAATAAATAAACAATAATAAAATATAAGGTTAATAATAATAAAATATAAGGCTAAAACATATGAAGAATGGTTGCAGGAACTGGGCCTGGCTAGTTTAATGAAAAGAAGGACCAGGGGAGACATAATAGCAGCCTTCCAACATCTCAGGGGTTGCCACAAAGAAGAGGGAGTCAAGCTATTCTCCAAAGCACCTGAAGGTAGAACAAGAAGCAATGGGTGGAAACTAAACAAGGAGAGAAGCAACTTAGAACTAAGGAGAAATTTCCTGACAGTCAGAATGGTTGATCAGTGGAACAGAAGTTGCCACCAGAAGTTGTGAATGCCCCAACACTGGAAGTTTTTAAGCAGATGTTGGATAACCATCTGTCTGAAGTGGTGTAAGGTTTCCTCCATAAGCAGGGGTTGGACTAGAAGACCCCAAGGTCCCTTCCAACTCTGTTGTAGTAGTAGTAGTAGTAGTAGTAGTAGTAGTAGTAGTAGTAGTTGTTATTATTATTATTATTATTATTATTATTATTATTATTAATACAACAAAGCAAACGAGATCACTATGCTGGATTTCGTATTTCATCACCAGTCAGGCACTTCCCAAGCACCTAGGACTGCGTGATGTAGCAGCGAATTATGTTTGCCGATCCCAGTAAAGTGGCCTTTTGCAATTGACAGGTGGAGATTTTGTCAATTCCGATGGTTTTCAAATGTCCGCTGAGATCCTTTGGCACTGTGCCCAGCGGGCCAAGGACCACTGGGACCACTTTCACTGGCTTATGCCAGAGTTGTTGCAGCTCGATTTTTAACTCTTCGTATTTTGGCAATTTTTCTAGCTGCTTCTCTTCTATTATTATTAGTAGTAGTAGTAGTAGTAGCCGCCCCAAGTCTTCGGAGAGGGGCGGCGTACAAATCCAAATAATAAATAAATAAAATAATAAATAAATAAAGTAGTGATATTGCTATTATTATTATTATTATTATTATTATTATTATTATTATTATTTATTAGATTTGTATGCTGCCCCTCTCCGTAGACTCGGGGCGGCTCACAACAATAACAAGAACAATGTAAGAACAAATCTAATAATTTAAAAAACACTAAAAACCCCATTATTAAAAGCAAGCATACAAACAAACATACCATGTATAAACTGTATAGGCCCAAGGGAGATGTCTCAGTTCCCCCATGCCTGACGGCAGAGATGGGTCTTAAGAACTTTACAAAAGGCAAGGAGGGTGGGGGCAGTTCTGATCTCCGGGGGGAGCTGGTTCCAGAGGGCCGGGGCCGCCACAGAGAAGGCTCTTCTCCTGGTTCCCGCCAAACTATTGCTATTAATAAAAAAAGACTTACTTTTCTCCCCCCTCCTATTCTCCCCCCAGCTCTTGCTGCCCTGGTGGAGTCGTGTCCCGAAGACAGCAAATGCAACGAGTACAGCGTCTTGGGAAGCATCGAGGTGGACTTATTCATGCTGACCTTGGGCCTGGGCGAGTTGGACGTCCCGAAAAACGCCAAGTACCCCATCCTCTTCCTCCTGCTCCTCATCTCCTTCGTGATCCTGACCTTCGTCTTGCTCCTCAACATGCTGATCGCCCTGATGGGAGAAACGGTGGAAGACATCTCCAAAGAGAGCGAACACATCTGGAGGCTGCAGGTCGGATTTTAAAAAGTCCCTTGGGGGGGAAACGGGATTGAATTTCATTTTTTCATTTCATTTTATTGGATTTGTATGCCGCCCCTGTCCGTAGACTCGGGGCGGAATCCAGATGGTCTAGGGCAGGGCTAGGCAAAGTCGGCTCACTCACCACTCACATCACTAACGACCAGATGACTGCAAGGAATATCAATCCTTCTGTTCTCTACTATTCCGCCAGAACTGAAGAAGCTTCTCAGACAAAGAGTGAAACGTCTTCAAGAAAAAAAAACCTCCAGTTGCCTGTTGAAAAAGCACCTTTGGGGGGATTGTATTCAGAGCAAATTTTTTGGGGGGGGATATGTATGTGTGTGTGTCACTTATTTTCACCTGCGGACAGAAAAACGTTTGGGGATCTTCTTTTGAAACTTCCTTCTTGGTTTTATCCCAGAGAGCCAGGACGATCGTGGAGATCGAAAAACTTCTCCCGAGGTTCCTGAGGAGGAAATTCGAACTCGGGGAATGGTGCAAAGTGGCCGACAACGACACGCGGTTGTGTTTAAGGTAAGGGCTGGTGGGCCGGATAAGAGGGGTTTTGCTTTGCTGGGGAGGGGGGGGCAAAGAGAGGAGAATGGATTTGCAGAGGAAGTCCTGAGATAAGGAAAGTGTTTCTGCAGCAATGAGGATGAAACGGAAGAAGGAATTTCTCGTAGAAGAGAATATTTGTAGCTAAGAGTTGGATTATGGTGCTCTGAGCTTGGTAGTTTTCTTGCCGATGTTTCACTGCCCAACTAAGCGACATCATCAGTACTGGAAGGAAAGGAAGGAAGGAAAGGATGAGAAGAGGAAAGGAAATGGAGAAGGAAGGAGGGAAGGAAGAAAGGAAGAAGGAAGGAAAAATGAGAAGGAAGGCAAGGAAATGGAGAAGGCGGGAAGGATGAAAGAAAGGAAAGGGAGGGAGGGAGGAGGGAAGGAAGGATGAGAAGGAAGGAAAGGAAATGGAGAAGAAAGGGGGAGGGAAGGAAGGAATGAAAGAAAGGAAGGAGGAAGGAAGGAAGGAAAAATGAGAAGGAAAGGAAATGGAGAAGGAAGGAGGGAAGGAAGAAAGGAAGGGAAAGAAGAAGGGAGGAAGGAAAAATGGGAAGGAAAGGAAATGGAGAAGGAGGGAAAGAAGGAATGAAGATGAAAAGGAAAGAAAGGAAATGGAGAAGAAAGGAGGGAGGGAGGGAAGGAAGGAATGAAAGGAAGGAAGGATGAAAAATGAGAAGGAAAGGAAATGGAGAAGGAGGGAGCGATGAAAGAAAGGAAAGGGAGGGAGGAGGGAGGGAGGAAGGAAGGATGAGAAGGAAGGAAAGGGAATGGAGAAGAAAGGGGGAGGGAAGGAAGGAATGAAAGAAAGAAAGGAGGAAGGAAGGAAGGAAAAATGAGAAGGAAAGGAAATGGAGAAGGAGGGAGGGATGAAAGAAAGGAAAGGGAGGGAGGAAGGAGGGAGGGAGGGAGAAAGGAAGGATGAGAAGGAAGGAAAGGAAATGGAGAAGAAAGGGGGGAGGGAAGGAAGGAATGAAAGAAAGAAAGGAGGAAGGAAGGAAGGAAGGAAAAATGAGAAGGAAAGGAAATGGAGAAGGAAGGAGGGAAGGAAGAAAGGAAGGGAAAGAAGAAGGGAGGAAGGAAAAATGAGAAGGAAGGAAAGGAAATGGAGAAGGAAGGAAGGAAAAGGAAAAGGAAGGAAGAAAGGAAGGGAAAGAAGAAGGGAGGAAGGAAAAATGAGAAGGAAGGAAAGGAAATGGAGAAGGAAGGAAGGAAAAGGAAAAGGAAGGAAAGGAAATGGAGAAGAAAGGAGGGAGGGAGGGAAGGAATGAAAGGAAGGAAGAAAGAAAGGAAAAATGAGAAGGAAATGGAGAATGAAGGAGGGAAGGAAGAAAGGAAGGAGAAAAAAAAGGAAAGGAGGAATAAGAGGACTGTGGGGTCCTTGGTGTTCTCTGAGTTTGATGGTTTTCTTGCAGACATTTCATGACCCAACTAGGGAACATCATCAGTAGTAGAAGGGAGATGGGGTTGTGCAGGAAGAAAAGAAGGAAGGGAAGGAGCAGGAGAAAGAGAAGGAGAAGAGGATAACTGGGCGGTCCTTAATGCTGTCTGAGCTTGGTTGTTTTCATTATTTGCAGATGTTTCATTACCCAACTCTGCAACACCATCAGTACTTGAGGGGAGTGGGAGCTTGCCCTGCCCTTGTTTGTAGGAGTGTTCTTGGTGTTTCCCTTTAATAGGCTGTTCAGTTCAATTCAATTCAATTTATTAGATTTGTATGCTGCCCTTCTCCGAAGACTCGGAGACTGTTGCTTGATGGTTTCTCTGAATGGGCAGTTTCTTGATTGGAGAATTATTTTCTTCTCCATAGTTGCTCTCGCATTAATCCTGGCATTGCATTTCTGGTGTTGATGATTGGCAAGAAGATTATTTTGGTCATTTTGCTTCTCATTAGCATTTTGACTGTCTCTTTTGCACACTATGTAGGTGTGGTTTAGGTAAATGGAATTAATTTATACACTTTCTAACTAGAATCAATGAAGTCAAATGGACGGAGTGGAAAACCCACGTGGCCTTTATCAACGAGGATCCAGGAGCTACAGGTAATTGAACGCCGCTGAGTTATAGTTAAAAACTAAGTCTAGATTTTTTTTCCCCCTAAAAATGTTTGCTGATAATAGAGGTACATATGTTGGTTACCATTTAATAATCAATTCCAGGTAATAGAAATATATACAGGTAATCAACTTATGACCTTCCTTCCTTCCCTTCCTTATTTTTCTTTTTTCTTTTTTTCTTTCTTTCTTTCTGTCTGTCTGTCTATGTATGTATGTATGTATGTATGTATGTATGTATGTATGTATCTATCTATCTATCTATCTATCTATCTATCTATCTATCTATCTATCTAATCATTTATCATCGCTCTCTCTTTCTCCTCTTTTTCTTATATAATCTCCTTATATCTATCTCTATCTTCTCTATTTTTCCATCAATCTATTTGATCTATATCTATCTATCTATCTATCTATCTATCTATCTATCTATCTATCTATCTATTTATCTATCTAATCATTTATCATCACTCTCTCTTTCTCCTCTTTTTCTTGTATAATCTCTTTATATCTATCTCTATCTTCTCTATATATCCATCAATCTATTTGATCTATATCTATCTATCTATCTATCTATCTATCTATCTATCTATCTATCTATCTATCTATCTATCTGTTTATACATCTGTCTTTCTCTCCGTCCATCTCTATCCATTCCTTCCTTCCTATGTTTCTATTCTTAGAAACATAGAAACATAGAAGACTGACGGCAGAAAAAGACCTCGTGGTCCATCTAGTCTGCCCTTATACTATTTCCTGTATTTTATCTTACAATGGATATATGTTTATCCCAGGCATGTTTAAATTCAGTTACTGTGGATTTACCATCCACGTCTGCTGGAAGTTTGTTCCAAGGATCTACTACTCTTTCTTCATCTGTCTCCTATCTTTCTTTCTTTCTTTCTTTCTTTCTTTCTTTCTTTCTTTCTTTCTTTCTGTTTCTTTGTTAAACATGTATAGGATAGTAGTAGTTTCTATAAACATAACATAAATAAAAAGTAAGGATAAAAGAGGATAATAGGACAGTAGGGAAGGGACGTTAGGCACAATGGTGCGCTTATGCACGCCCCTTACAGACCTCTTAGAATTGGGGAGAGGTCGACTGTAGACAATCTAAGGTTAACGTTTTTGGGGTTTGGGGAAGAAAGCACAGAGTCGAGTAGGGCATTCCAGGCATTGGTCGCTCTATTGCTGAAGTCGTATTTTCTGCAGTCAAGTTTGGAGCCATTAACATTTGCTTTGTATCTGTTACGTGCTCGTGTATTGCTGCAGTTGAAGGTGAAGTAGTCATTAACAGGAAGGACTATAGTTAAGTCAGAACAGAGGCATCGGAAGTTGCAAATGAACCTGCTTTTCCCGTTTCTCGTTTCAGAGTGCAGCAGAGTGCAAGACACCTCAAGGAGTAACAGCAAAACCACGCTGAACGCCTACGAAGAAATTTATGACTTGCCAGAGACCACCGTTTAAGTTGTGCCCGGCACCGGGAGCTTTTTTAAGACCGTGACGTTTTCAGAGAAGCGACGCAAAAGGAGCAGGAGGATGCACCCGGGTTCCTGAGCTCGGTTAGACTAGTGTTCAGACGAAGAGGGGCAACCCCACTGCTGTCACAAGAATGTTGGCCAAGAGTTGCAAGCAGGGGAGAAAAAGGGTGCTGCTAACCTAGATTGTCTCAACTCTGTGGGAAGCCGTCGACTTCTTTCGTTGGCGAACAAGGGCCTGACCCGAAGGGGAATACATTTCAGATTTCAAGAGAAATCACAGCACAAAATCTGCAGTATTGAGCACATTGGGGATGATTTTTTTTCCTGGTGGATTGGGACCTTCTCTCCTTTTTCGCTCTGACGGGCTAGAGAGTCAGCGAAGTGGGTCAGGACCAGCCCTGGGGGTCAACGGGTCTCCTGGGTCAACGGAGTTCCATGCTCTACCTGGAGGTGACCTCAAGCCAATGTTGGCTAATCTTGGAAACGAACCAAGATTGATTCTGGTTTGTCCTCAGGCAGAGAAAGAAGACTTTTAGGAGTAAACATCTGGTGGGTGGAGATGGCAGAGGTTTCGCCGCACCGTTATCACTAAGGACACTTCCCGGATGAGGGTGTTGCAAGAGTTTTTCTATTTACCTTGAAAAGAAACATCACTTTTTTTTTACATGGTAAATTTGGGGAGGTGATATTTGGGGGGCATTTTTGTACACTTTTGTACACTGTGTGTGTGTGTGTGTTGTGTGTGAGTGTGTGTGTGAGAGAGAGAAAGAGAGAGAGAATAAGAAAAAAAAGAATGAGAAAGAAAAAGAGAAAAGGAGAAAGAGAGAAGTGAAAGAAAAAAGAGAAAGAGAAAAGAAAATGAGAAAGAGAAAGGAGAGAGAAAAGAGAGTGAAAGAAAAAAGAGTAAAAGAGAGAGAAAAAGACAGAGAAAAGAGAGAGAGAGAAAGAAGAGAGAGAAGAGAGTGAAAGAAAAAAAGAAAAAGAACGAGAAAGAAAAGGAGAGAAAAGAGTGAAAGAAAAAAAGAATAAAAGAGTAAAAGAGAGAGAGACAAAGAAAAGAGAGAAAAAGAGAGTAAAAGAAAGAGAAAAAGAGAGAGAAAGAGTAAAAGAGAGAGAGAGAGACAAAGAAAAGAGAGAGAAAAAGAGAGAGAAAAAGAAAGAGTAAAAGAGAGAGTAAAAGAGAGTGAAAAAGAAAAAGAGAGAGAAATAAAGAGATGCATGCTTCTCCAAAGAATTTTTTTTAATTCCACGGATGTGCAGTATTTATTCAAGTATTTCTTGGTGTGTGTTTTTTGTAAGTGATGTTTTGTGAGCGTTGCCATAGAGCAAATAGCTCCTTTTTGATCTGCACTTTACAGCCAGATGTGCAATTTGGCAAAAAAAAAATCTCCCTGTGGAAAAGCGAGAGACACATACGGCATTTGTCATTTTTCCAAACCGGATGATTTTATCCAGGGATTTATCAGACATGGGATTGTGTTGTTTTTTAAAAATATATATACAAATAGACACTGTAGATATATATATATATTGCAAATAAGAGAAATAAAGTCAATTGTTTTATAAACCCCTCTCATCTCCCCGGTGTACAATTCTGTGGCAGCCAGGAAAGAACCAGAAATTTGAACTCTTAGAGATGGTCCTCAACTTACGACCGTAATGAAGTTTGCTCATTAGAGTTGCGATGGACATAAAATAGGTCATCCATCCAGTTTTATGTACTTATGATGATTGCAGTGTCCCTGGGTTATGCGTTCCCGTTTTGCAACCTTCTGACCAGCAAAGTCAGATTCACATAAGAACCGTCATGCTAACTTAACATCAATTAACAAAAACAGTCAGGAAGTGGGGGCAAAACCTGTTTAACGACTCTGTGGATCAGCATCGAAGTTTGTGGGGCTCAACACTCCAAGACCAGGGAAGTATTAATACCACTCTACTATGCCCTGGTCAGACCACATCTGGAGTACTGCATCCGGTTTTGGTCACCACACTTCAAAAGAGACATTGAAACTCTGGAGAAGGTACAGAAAAGAGCAACCAAAATGATTAGGGGATTAGAAACCAAGACTTGCGAAGAGAGATTGCGGGAACTGGGCATGGACAGCCTAGAGAAAAGGAGGGCCAGAGGGGACATGATAGCTGTATGTTAGGGGTTGCCACAGAGAGGAGGGGGTCACTCTATTCTCCAGAGCACCAGAGGGCCGGATGAGGAACAACGGCTGGAAGCTGACCAAGGAGAGATTCAACATGGAGATAAGGAGGAACTTCCTGACGGTCAGAGCGATCAACCAATGGAACAGCCTGCCTGCAGAGGTTGTGAACTCCCCAATTCTGGACACTTTCAAGAGGAGGTTGGACTGCCACTTGGCTGGGGTGCTTTAGGATTCCTGCTCAGGCAGGGGCTTGGACTTGATGACCTACATGGTCCCTTTCAACTCTAACAATAAATAAATAAACTGTGGTCATAAGTCAAGGATTATCAGCAGCCTCAAAACCCAGCCCTGAAAAAAAGAAGCGTTAAAAACAGCAACTTGTAAAGTGCATAAAAAAAGTTTTATAATTGTTGACAGTGTGCATTGTTTTCTAAGTAAGTGCTCTCTAGTTCTTACAACAGCGGTCGGCAATCTGCAGCTCTGGAGCCGCATGTGGCTCTTTTCATCTGTCTTCTGCGGTTCCCTGTCGCCGGTCGGCTCCACACTTGATAGGGGTTTCGGTTAGGACAGGTAGAGGAAAAAAGGATGCTGCTCTAGGAGGAGACTCTATGGTGGGGGAAATGGACTTCCAGTCAACAGAGGAAAAAAGATGCTGCTCTAGGAGGAGACTCTATGGCGGGTGGGGGAAATGGACTTCCAGTCAGCAGAGGAAAAAGGATGCCGTGCTAGAAGAAGACTCTATGGTGGGGGAAATGGACTTCCAGTCAGCAGAGGGAAAAAAATGCTGCTCTAGGAGATTCTATGGTGGGGGAAATGGACTTCCTGTCAGCAGAGGACGACGTGCTAGGATAAGACTCTATGGTGGTGGTGGGGGAATGGACTTCCAGTCAGCAGAGGAAAAAGGATGCCCTGCTAGGAGGAGACTCTATGGTGGGGGGAAATGGACTTCCAGTCAGCAGAGGAAAAAGGATGCCGTGCTAGGAGGAGACTCTATGGTGGGGGGAAGGAACTGGACTTCCGGTCGGTTCCAGAATTTAACTGGGCGCTTCCGGTTGGGATCTTTATGTGTTTAATGTTGCCAACCAGGGGTGGATTCCCAATTCTGCTGCTATCAGTGTGCTACCTGCGTAGCTTTGTCCTGCTGCGGGTGTGCATGCACATCCCAGCGAGATTTTGCTTCTGCCCATGCGCAGGAGGCAAAATCTCGCAAGGGACAAGCACACGAGAGAGATTTCAACTATTTTTTTTGCTTCTGTGCATGTGCAGAAGCAAAAAATTGCTGAAATCTCTCTCTCTCACACACACACAAGCACACATCCCGTTGTGAATTTTTGCTTCCTGCCCATGCGCAGGAGCAAAATCTTGCTGGGATGCGCACATGCGCCTGCAGCAGAAGCAAAGCTGCACACCCAGCTCAATTTTCGCAATCGGTACGGCGTTCTTATCCATACCAATAGCAACCCAATATTGTTGCCGACCCCTGACTCACAGTGATAAATTGAAGTTTTGGTTTTAGAAGCTACAATGTCTTTAGGCCACCTTGAGCGGGAAATATTTGCAGGCACTTCAGAGGAAGTTTAAAAAACAATCCCGGGTTTAAGAGACTCGGAGCCCTTTGGCGCTCAATTTTTCTTTCGCCGTCGTTACGAAGGCTTGCTGCTTCTCGTAATAGGCAGCTTCGTTCACAAAGGTTGGGTACACCGTCCCTTCGCCATTGTACGCCATGGTCCGTCCGTCCAGATTCAAAAATATGGGATCACCCGGATTTAGCGGCTGCCAGTCTTGATCCTACGGGACAGGAACAAGATAAATCTTGCGAAATAAATACGCCAACCATTTGGATAAGGCCTTTTAAAGCAAGCCTAAAATAAAGTGATCTCTCGCCACTTCGCGGTTCACCTTTCGCGGCTTCAGTGCATCACGGGTTGCTGCTGGGGCTTAACCTGGTGCGGAGCGGAGCCTCTGGGAGCCCCTCGCGAGGAGGATTCCCCATATGCACACATTTTATTTATTTATTTATTCAATTTGTATGCCGCCCCTCTCCGTAGACTCAGGCGGCTCACAGCAATAGTAGAAAACAATATAGAATACAAATAAAATATTTAAAAAACTAAAAACCCATAATTTAAAAAACATACACACAACATACCATACATAAACTATATAGGCCTGGGGAAGTTATCTCAGTTCCCCCATGTCTGAAGTCAGAGGTGGGTCTTAAGAAGTTTACGAAAGGCAAGGAGGGTGGGGGCAATCCTAATATCCGGGGGGAGTTGATTCCAGAGGGTTGGGGCCACCACAGAGAAGGCTCTTCCCCTGGGTCCCGCCAGACGACATTGTTTCGTCGACAGGACTTGGAGAAGGCCAACTCTGTGGGACCTAACTGGTCGCTGGGATTTGTGCGGCAGAAGGCAGTCTCGGAGATATTCTGGTCCGATGCCATGAAGGGCTTTATAGGTCATAACCAACACTTTGAATTGTGACCGGAAACTGATCGGCAACCAGGGCAGACTGCGGAGTGTTGGTGAAACATGGGCATATTTAGGGAAGCCCATAATTGCTCTCGCAGCTGCATTCTACACGGTCTGAAGTTTCTGAACACTCTTCAAAGAGTGAGAGAGCGTTACAGTAGTCGAGCCTCGAGGTGATGAGGGCATGAGTGACTGTGAGCAGTGACTCCCGGTCCAGATAGGGCCGCAACTGGTGTCCCAGGCGAACCTGGGCAAACGCCCCCCTCGCCACAGCTGAAAGATGGTTCTCTAATGTAAGCTGTGGATCAAGGAGGACGCCCAAGTTGCGGATCCTCTCTAAAGGGGTCAGTAATTCCCCCCTCAGGGTAATGGACGGACAGATGGAATTATCCGTGGGAGGCAAAACTGATGTACGCGCATCTCCAGGTGACCAGCAGGTGCCCTTGAGTGTCTGGTGGGCGCGTGCATGCATCGGAGTGAGATTTAGCTTCTGTGCAAGCGCAGGAAGCAAATCTCGCAAGAAGACACGCAGGCGGCTGAGATTTTGGCGATTGCACAGAAGCACGGAAGCAAAAAATAGCTGAAAATTACCGAACTCTCTCTTGCACGCGTGTCCTCTCTCAAGATTTTGTTTTTTGCACATGCTCCAATCCTGCTCCGATGCGAGCGTGCACAGCCTCCAGCTCCATTTCCCCTACTGGTGTGGCCTTCCCTCTACCAACACCCTGTTCCAGTAGGAGCCTGATACTGGGTACGACCCTTTTTCACATGACCTTTGCAGCATCCTCACGAGCACGTCAGCAAAAATCCAGAGGCTTGGCAACTGGCATGTACTTATGATGGTTGCACTGTCTCAGAGTGATATGAGCCGATTTTGACCAGCATAAGTCAATGGGGAAGCCAGATTCACCTAACAACTGTGTTACTCACTTAGCAACTGCAGTGATTCACTTAACCAATGTGAAAAATGGGGCAAAACTTCACAACGGTCTCACTTAGCCACCAAATTTTTGATCTCAATTGTGGTCGTAAGTCAAGGAATACCTGTACCATACACATTAGATTTCCCACCGCAGCTGTTCAGAAATAGGAGAATCGTCACACGCGTTTACCTGTAAATTAGGGTGAATGACAGCCATAATCTCATTTTTTTGGTTCCTGGGATAATCAATTTTCTCCAATAATTTATAAGTCTCAATGGTGCATGGAGGGAATTCTTGTCCTGTAGAGAAAACGGTGCATATCTTCAAAGGTTTGTGCCAAACGATTGACCTTGTTTTAGAGATGCCATTGCTGATCATGATTTTAGCCACTACAATGGATTATTTGTTAAAGCAAACTAATTGTGTAAATTGCAGTTAGACCTGATGATTGGAAACTTCTCAATAAATCACCTTCCTTACAGTTGGGATGCTGCACTAGTCAAAAAGAGGGCTGTGAAAATATTGACTGACCCCTCGCATCCTGGACATAAACTGTTTCAACTTCTATGTTCTGCCGGCGTGTTTCAACCGCCCGTAATTACAGGGTAATTAGTCCAGGAAGACACACACCACACGATAAAAGGAAAACCCAAAAGTCTTTATCAACAGAAAAACAGAAACAGCTCCCCTTTTAAATGTCAAAGGGATTTTCTGGTACACACAAGGCACAGGTGAAATGCAATCTAATTGCTCACCCAATAACTGGGAAATTGAGTCCAATTCTAAAGTCCAGAGAGTCCACACACACAATTCTGAACAGCAAAAAACCACGATCTTGATGAAACAATGAATCAGATAAACTGCCATGAGGCTAACACACCAGGGTGCACTTAAAACCCACCTCTGCCGCCAGGCATGGGGGAATTAAGACTTTTTTCTCCCCCTAGGCCGTTACAACTGTATACATGGTATGTTTGTATGTATGTTTGGTTTTTATATATTAAGGGGTTTTAATTTGCTTTTAGTATTGGATTTTATTGTACAGTGATCCCTCGAGTTTCGCGATCTCGATCTTCGCGAAACGCTATATCGCGATTTTTCCACCCGATGACGTCACTCTCTTCCTTCCTTTCTCATCTTTCTTTCTCTCTCTTTCTCTATCTTGCTTCTTCCTCTCTCACACTCTCTTCCTCCCTCTCTCATCTCTTTCTTTCCTTCTCTCTCTTTCTCTATCTCTCCCCCTCTTGCTGGCGGGCGGCGGGCGGCGGGCGGGCGAGCGGGGGCATCAGCGAGGAGCCGGGGTTTCCCCTTTGCGTGGGCGGCTGGGAACGCAAACTCCACCATCTACGCATGCACGGCCATAGAAAAAAGGGCGCGCATGCGCAGATGGTGTTTTTACTTCCGCAACCCTACATCGCGAAAAATCGATTATCGCGAGGGGTCTTGGAACGGAACCCTCGCGATAATAGAGGGATCACTGAATATTTTCATGATTGTTGTTAGCAGCCCCGAGTTTTCGGAGAGGGGCGGCATATAAATCCAATAAAACTTAAACTTAAACTTTTATCTGTAGCACTAATTACAGCAGCCCCACCCAACCATAGGTGGCCTCATTTTCTCTTGTAATAATCATTCAGTTGTTGTCTCCTATGCATCACTCTACGCATGCGTGGATGTGTCATTAATTCTTGTTCAGAATCCAGGGATGATACAGATGATTGATCTCCTCCTGGGCTGTCTGCCAAACTCCCTTCTTCCCTGTCACTCACGCTTCCTTGGTCAGAGGAGACAAATTCTACTGGAAGCAAAACAGGCCTGCGGCATGTGGATGTCTCCCCCACATCCACCTTCACATTGCTTGGGGCAGGAGCTGGGCCAGAGCTAACCACAACATTCTACCCTCAAAACATTGCTATAGAGCACCACACACCAAGACAACTAGACACAAGAACATTTTTTCCCGAACGCCATCACTCTGCTAAACAAATAATTCCCTCAACAGTGTCAAACTATTTACTAAGTCTGCACTTCTATTACTACTAGTTTTTTTTCATCATTCCTATCACCCATCTCCTCCCACTTATGACTGAATGACTGTAACTTGTTGCTTGTACCCTTAACATTTCTATTAATATTGATTACTTCCTCATTGCCTTTTTGATTCCTATGACAATCATTAAGTGTTGTACTTAATGATTCTTGACAAATGTATCTTTTTTCTTTTATGTACACTGAGAGCATAGGTACCAAAGACAAATTCCTTGTGTGTGCAATCACACTAGGCCAATAAAGAATTCTATTCTGTTCTGTTCTATTCTATTCTGAAAGGTGAAATTTTCATGTCACACCTTATAAAGGAGAAAAGGAAAGAAATCAAGGAGAGAAGTAACTTAGAACTAAAGTGAAATTTCCTGACGATTAGGACGATTAATCAGTGGAACAGCTTGCCTCCAGAAGTTGTGAATGCTCCAACAATGGAAGTTTTAAAGAAGATGTTGGATAACCATTTTGTCTGTAGTGGTGTAGGGTGATCTGCCAAAGTAGGGGGTTATTTATTATTATTATTATTATTTATTAGATTTGTTTGTCGCCCCTCTCCGAAGACTCGGGGCGGCTCACAACAATAAAAACAGTACAAATCCAATAATTAAAAACAGTTTAAAACCCCTTAATGTAAAAAACAATCATACATCTCATACAAACCATACATAAAACGAAAATGGCCCAGGGGAATCAATTTCCCCATGCCTGACGACAGAGGTGGGTTTTTAGGAGTTTACGAAAGGCAAGGAAGGTGGGGGCAATCCTATTATCTAGGGGGAGTTGATTCCAGAGTGTTGGGGCCGCCACAAAGAAGGCTCTTCCCCTGGGTCCCGCCAGATGACATTGTTTCGTCGACAGGACTCAGAGAAGGCCAACTCTGTGGGACCTAACCGGTCACTGGGATTCGTGCGGCAGAAGGCGGTCCTGGAGTTATTCTGGTCTGATGCCATGAAGGGCTTTATAGGTCATAACCAACACTTTGAATTGTGACCGGAAACTGATGGGCGACCAATGCAAACGGCGGAGTGTTGGTGTAACATGGGCATATCTTTGAGAGCTGTAGGCAAGAAAAATTCATTTTGATATATGCCGATTAGTGTACAGGGAAAGCTATTCTAAGTCATTTTAACTTTTCTTGAATATACTAAATATTATTTTTTCTAAAAAGCCATCAACATAAAAGAACCCATAAAACAGTGAAGACGCTGAGAACATTCTAGAAAAAAGGTTTGGTGATGTTTTTAAAAAATGACACTTCCACCCGCAGAAGGTGCGACCCTAAATGACAGGGACTACCTTATAATGCTGTACCTGCATTGAATTTTGCCACGAAATCCAGCCCGTGTCGGACGATGGTCCTCATTTTATCCAAAATGTCGGCCCTCAGAACACCTTGAGGCTGAGGGCCAACTTCAACACCTGGAGGAGAAACCAAGGAACCATCAATACCTCTCCTTTGGAGACACCAGAGAAGACACGGTCCTCCTCTTTGTGATGGCCCTAGAGCAGAGGTAGGCAAAGTCAATCATGCCAGCTCAGGAATTCTGGGAGTTGAAGTCCACAAGTCATAGAAGAGCCAACTTTGCCTACCCCTGCCCTAGAGGGATGTGGTGGGTGTCCACATTTTATCATATATTTATGGTTTATTTTTTAGTAAAGTTATTATATATTAATACCATCATCATTGTTATTTTAGCCAGTGTCTACCCACTGTAAGATGAAGGCCTCCTTTGCGTGTTTTTAACTGATACATGCAAAAGAGGCCTTCATCCTGCAATATATTGAATATTTATATGATATTAATAATTCATAATAATATAACATATGATATATGATATGATATAATATAATATGTAATATAATAATATAATATAATATAATGTAATGTAATGTAATGTAATATAATGTAATGTAATGCAATACAATACAATATAATATAATATTTATGTTATGTGTATGTATAATATTTGCAGTAATAATATATAAATTTCATAAATAATAAATATTAATATTACATATTATATATTATTGTATTATATATCAATATATTAATAAATTACAGTATTTTGATATATAATACAATAATATATAATATGTAATATATAATTTAAATTAATATATAATATATAAAATATAAAAATCAATATATTATTTACATTACAAATATTAATATTTATTTATTATTTGTGAAATTTCCAGGTAGTCCTCGACCTTGTTGCTGTGAGCTGCCCCGAGTCTATGGAGAGAGGCCGCATTCAAATCTAATAAATTATTATTATTATTATTATTATTATTATTAATTATTATTAATTATTATTATTATTATAGAAACATAGAAACATAGAAGACTGACGGCAGAAAAAGACCTCATGGTCCATCTACTCTGCCCTTATACTATTTCCTGTATTTTATCTTACAATGGATCTATGTTTATCCCAGGCATGTTTAAATTCAGCTACTGTGGATTGACCAACCACGTCTGCTGGAAGTTTGTTCCAAGGATCTACTACTCTTTCAGTAAAATAATATTTTCTCATGTTGCTTTTGATCTCTCCCCCAACTAACTTCAGATTATGTCCCCTTGTTCTTGTGTTCACTTTCCTATTAAAAACACTTCCCTCCTGAACCTTATTTAACCCTTTACTAGACAGATTGAGTTCATGAAGTCTTTCCTGATACGTTTTTTCAGCCATAGTTGTTAAGCAAATTAATGCAGTTGCTAAGTGAGTCGTGCAGTCATTAAGCGAATCTGGCTTAGCCGATGACTTCACTTGCTTAGAAGCTGGCTGGGAAGGCCACCAACAGCGATTCCCACGGGAATGGGATGCCGCAGCTATCATTCATGCAAGCTAAACCGCCGAATTTTGATCAGGCGACCGTGGGGGAAACTGAGATGGTCATAAGTGTGAGGACTGGCTGCAAGGCTCTCTTTTTTGTGTGTGCCAACTTTGAACAGTCATTAAATTAATGCTGGCAAGTCAAGGACCACCCGATAACTATGGTACCTCTGGAACCACCTGCTACCGCACGAATCCCAGCGGCCAATAAGGTCCCACAGAGTTGGCCTTCTCCGGGTCCCGTCAACTAAACAATGTTGTCTGGCGGGCCCCAGGGGAAGAGCCTTCTCTGTGGTGACCCCGGCCCTCTGGAATCAACTCCCCCCGGAGATTAGAACTGCTCCTTGTCTTCCGTAAGCTACTTAAGACCCACCTATACCGCCAGGCATGGGGGATTTGAGACATCTTTCCCCCAGGCTTATTATAATTTATGTTTGGTATGTATGTGCTGTTTGGTTTTTAATTATGATAGGGTTTTTAGTTTTTTAATATTAGATTTGTGCCATTATAATATTGTTTTTATCGTTATTGTGAGCCGCCTCGAGTCTTCGGAGAGGGGCGGCATACAAATTTAATAAATAATAATAATAATAATAATTATTATTATTATTATTATTATTATTATTATTATTATTATTATGGAAACATGTCTAGAAACGCAAGAACGTTTGCTAAAAACGGAACGGGGTTAATAAACATCATATTTACCAATCGGATGTTTTGCTACGGATCGAGTCGTTGCGTATTTCAAGTTGGGGTGTTTGAGAAGTAACACCGGACATCTTTCTGGGGACACGGCATGCTGCAGAAAACATCAATTTAATGTTCTCGTTATCCGAGTAGGCCTCAACTTACAATCCCAATTGTACAGAAAACATTTCTGTTTGCAAAGCAAAACAGTTCTTAAGTGAATAAAGCACACACAAAAACCAGATGTGCCAGAGAGTTGGGTTGTAATACGGCGCAGGTTGCCGCTATCGCTGTTACCAGTATAATGTGCACCCAGTTTTGCTTCTCCTGCGCATGCCCGCACGTCCCAGCAAGATTTTGTTTTTGCGCATGTGAAGGAATCAAAATCATGTGAAGGGACATGCGCGGGAGAGATTTCGGCGGGTTTTTTGCTTCCGCGAATCGCACACAAGCACGCGCCCCCTTGTGAGAGTTGGCTCTCTGCGCATGCGCAAAAACAAAATATCGCTGGGATGCATGTGGGCGCACGCAGAAGTGAAGCTGTGCGCGGTCAACTTTCGTTACTGATGCGCATGTGTCCTTATCTGTACCAGTAGCAATGTGCTACTGTTTGCAATGATGCACCCACTACAGTGTTCCCTCGATTTTCGCGGGTTCAAACTTCGCGAAAAGTCTATACCACGTTTTTGAAAAATATTAATTAAAAAATGCTTCATGGGTTTTTTCCCTATACCACGGTTTTTCCCGCCCGATGACGTCATATGTCATTGCCAAACTTTTGTTTGCCTTTAATAAAAAATTTTTTAAATAAACTTTAATAAATAAATAGGGTGAGTAATAATCTAAATGGTTGCTAAGGGAATGGGAAATTGCAATTTAGGGGCTTAAAGTGCTAAGGGAAGGCTTGTGATACTGTTCATAGCCAAAAATAGTGTATTTACTTCCACATCTCTACTTCGCGGAAATTCGACTTTCGTGGGCGGTCTTGGAACGCATTCCCCGCAAAAATCGAGGGAACACTGTATTTTGAAGATGTTTACAAAAATACACACACGTACACACACACACACCCTGGTCAGATGCCCCTGAAAATAATGGGCTGTCTCTCCCTTTTGCAACATTCAACCGATCGTTTAAAATAGACAACGTGGCAAGCTATAATTTTCTCCGGTTGATGAATTAGCGCTACAAGAGCCTTCATTAATTTCCGGGCACACGGCAAAGTTAATTGCCGGAGGCTTAAACTCTCGTTGCTGTAACACACAGGACACACCAGCCTTAAGCAGTTTTTCCAACAAGGTCCCCTTGGTCTGAATACAAATCAGGCCTCGGACAAGTTAGACTCGACTAGAAATATTGCAAGGGCCCTTTGGAGGTCTTCTAGTCTAACCCCCTGTTCAAACAGGAGAACCTCTAGCAGGGATGGCAAACCTTTTTTTTCCTCGGGTGCCGAAAACACACATGCCCATGCTATCGAGCGCACAGGCATGCCCACACATAGAAATATAGAAGTCTGATGGCAGAAAAAGACCTCATGGTCCATCTAGTCTGCCCTTATACTATTTTCTGTATTTTATCTTAGGATGGATATATGTTTATATCCCAGGCATGTTTAAATTCAGTTACTGTGGATTTATCTACCACGTCTGCTGGAAGTTTGTTCCAAGGATCTACTACTCTTTCAGTAAAATAATATTTTCTCATGTTGCTTTTGATCTTTCCCCCAACTAACTTCAGATTGTGCCCCCTTGTTCTTGTGTTCACTTTCCTATTAAAAACACTTCCCTCCTGAACCTTATTTAACCCTTTAATATATTTAAATGTTTCGATCATGTCCCCCCTTTTCCTTCTGTCCTCCAGACTATACAGATTGAGTTCATTAAGTCTTTCCTGATACGTTTTATGCTTAAGACCTTCCACCATTCTTGTAGCCCGTCTTTGGACCTGTTCAATTTTGTCAATATCTTTTTGTAGGTGAGGTCTCCAGAACTGGACACAGTATTCCAAATATGGTCTCACCAGCGCTCTATATAGCGGGATCATAATCTCCCTCTTCCTGCTTCCCTCTAGCTATGCTATGCAGCCAAGCATCCTACTTGCTTTTCCTTCCGCCTGACTGCACTGTTCACACCCATAATTCCATGCGCCCATGCACCCCAGCTCCTGCGCATGCGTGCGTGACCCCACACACATTGCCTCGCTCCTCCTGCATATACGTGCACGACAGTAGTGGGTTTCTACCAGAACGGTAAAGAACGCCACTCCGGTAGCTAAAGCTGAGCTGCATGCGCATCTTCGGGCATCTTCCATGCACGCACATGCGCCCCAGCATGTTTTGGCTTCTGCGCATGCACAGAAAGAAAAATCTTGCGAGGGGATGAGCGTGCGTGTGATATTTCTCTGATTTTTTGCTTCTGAGCATGGGGGAGTTGATTCCTTTTTTTTTTTTTTAATTTTTTTTATTATTTTTCATAAAATAGACATACAGACTTACAGACATTAAACATAGAATGGGGATGTATTTCCCCGCTACTTTTGAAAGTATACATTCAAATAGAAAAAAGAATACATAATCAAACATTTGTTAAATGTTAAAAAGTTCTGATAAAAAAATTTCAAATCTTGAATGCAATGTTAGTACGGTATAAGTAAAAATTCTTAATATATTGTTTATAGG
This sequence comes from Erythrolamprus reginae, assembly GCF_031021105.1. NCBI lineage: Eukaryota > Metazoa > Chordata > Lepidosauria > Squamata > Dipsadidae > Erythrolamprus > Erythrolamprus reginae. The sequence continues at coordinate 422,049,772 of NC_091950.1, read as the reverse complement.
TACTATATACAACTAATCAAACATTTAAACAAATAAAACAAAATTCTTAATATGTTTTCAAATCTTAAATGCAATGTTAGTACGGTATAAGTAAAAATTCTTAATATATCGTTTATAGGTACTATATTCATCTAATCAAACATTTAAACAAATAAAACAAAATTCTTAATATGTTACTTATAGGTAAACTATTATAACAAAATCCTCTACAAATACATTTGAACTAATGGTAATATTGTTATTACCTAAGTAAAAACAAATCTATCTCTTATTTTTTCTTATCTAACCATCTATATACATTATTCCATGTTTCATAAAATTTAGTATCTTCTTGATCGTTTAATCGTCTTGTCATCATATCCATTTCGGCGCAATCTAATATTTTGGCTATAACTTCTTCTTTCTTGGGGATTTCCTCCCCCTTCCAGTTTTGCGCATATATTATTCTAGCCGCAGTTAATATATGTATGATTAAATAAAGAGTTTCTTTCTTATAAGTCTGATTAGTAATTCCTAATAAGTAAAATTCCGGGGTGTTATCTATATCATGCTTTAATATTTCTTTTAATATCTTCTCAATCATCTTCCAATAAGTTTTAGCTTTACCACATGTCCACCATTGATGGTAATAAGTTCCTATATCTTTCTTACATTTCCAACATAGTGGGGATGTTTTTGGAAACATTTTTGCTATCCTGTTTGGTGGGAGGTGCCATCTATAAAACATTTTAATTTGGTTTTCTTTTAATGAAACTGACTTGGTCATTTTCCAGTTATTGATCCAAACTTTTTCCCAGGTGTCTATATCTATTTCCTTGCCTATATTTCTGCACCATCTTATCATAGTATCTTTTAAAGTCAGCTCTATATTTTTGTGAGCGATAAGAAATTTATATATTTTCCCTATCATTTTTGGTGAGTTGGTAATAATTAAATTACTTAGCAAGTTCTTACTTTTATTAAAAATGTAAAGAGTTTTATCCTTCTGGTATCTGGATCGAATCTGGGCATAGTGCCACCAGTCTATTATTATTCCTTCTTCTTGTAGTTTATTCCTAGGTTTTAACTTCATCTGGTCGTTTAATAGTTCTTTATATCTATAAAATATTTTCGTGTCTTTTATGGACTTTGGATGTGTTATTGCTTCTAGGGGGGCTATCCATTCTGGAACATTTAAGAAATGATTTTTCTTTATATCTTTCCAAACCTCTAATAAGTACTTCCTTAATGTGTGTCTTTTAAAGTATGAGTGGTTTTTTTCCTTATCGTACCATATAAATGCATGCCAACCCAACATGAGATCATGTCCTTCTAGATTTAATATTCTTTTATTCTCTAAAGTTATCCAATCTTTAATCCATGTTAAGGCGGCAGCCTGGTAATATAATTTCCAATTTGGAAGACCAAATCCTCCTCTTTCTTTAATGTCTTCTAAACAGTTTATTTTTATCCTTGCTTTTTTCCCTTGCCATATAAATTTTTTAACTAAATTTGTCATGGTTCTAAAAAAATTTCCTCCTGGATTTATTGGGATTACCTGGAAGAGAAATAAACCCTTAGGCAAAATATTCATCTTAATTGTAGCAATTCTTCCTAAAAATGATATTTTCAGGTTATTCCAGGTTTCTAAATCTTTTTTAATTTCTGCTAATAATTTTATGTAATTATCATTTTTTAATGTTATTGTTTTCGCTGTTAAATTTATTCCTAAGTATTTTACTTTCTTTACAGTTTTTATTCCAGAAATATTTTCTAATTTAGTTTCTTGTATTTTATTCATATTTTTAGTTAAGAAAGAAGTTTTACTTTTATTTATCTTTAAACCTGCTACATTTCCAAATTGTTCGATAGTTTGTAATAAAGAAGGTACTGTTGTTATCGGTTCTTCAATTATAAACGTTAAGTCATCTGCAAAAGCTTGAAGTTTGTAAGTTTCGTCTCCTATTGTTAAACCTTTTATATCAGAATCCGCTCTTATTTTAATTAATAAAGTTTCAAGTGTCATAATAAATAGCAATGGTGATATAGGACATCCCTGACGAACTCCCTTATTTATATCAAGTGTTTGTAGTTGGTTATTATTTAATATTATCTTAGTCGTTTGTTTTGAATATATAGTATCTATTAAATTAACAAATTTTGGGCCAAACCTCATTTTGTTTAATTGCATTTTTATAAATGTCCAGTTAACGTTGTCAAAGGCCTTTTGAGCATCTAAAAACATTAAAGATGCTGTCTTATCTGAATGTTGTTCATAATATTCTAATGTGTTTATTACCGTTCTCAGGTTGTTTTTAATTTGTCGTCCTGGTAGGAATCCATTTTGGTCTTGATGTATTATTCCATTTATAATTCTTTTAAGTCTATCTGCATAAATGGCAATAAATATTTTATAATCTACATTTAATAACGATATGGGTCTATAATTTTTGAATTTTACTGGGTCAGTACCGGGTTTGTGTATTAAAGTTGTCAACGATTCTGACCAAGATTTCGGAATTTTACCCTCAAGTCTACATAAATTAAAAGTTTCTAACATATGGTTTCTTACTATTTCGTTTTCTATCTTATACCATTCTGCCGGTATAGCATCCGGGCCAGTGGCCTTATTGTTCTTCTGTTTTTTAATTGTAGTTAGGAGTTCTTCCATGGTTATTGGTCCATCCAACATAGTCTGTTGGTCTTCTGTTATTTGTGGTAGTTTTGAAGCCTGTAAGTAATTAAAAACTTCATCTTCGCTAACATTGTCTTTGGCATAGAGATCTTTATAAAAATTATAGACGATATCCGCCTTTCCTTCTGTATCGTATTTTATTGTACCATCCTTATCTTCTAATTTTTTTATCAATTTGGATTGACTCTGCTTTCTAAGTTTATATGCTAACCATCTTCCCGGTTTATTTGCATGTTCAAAATAATGCTGTTTTGCTCTTTTAATTTTTTCAGTTATTTGATTTTGTTCTATAATTCTAATTTTATGTTTAGTTACATTTATTTCTGTTTTAAAATCTCTATTCTTGGTGTGTTGCTGCGATGCAAATTCCAGTTGTTTTAATTCATTTATTAATTGTACATACTTTAGTTTATTTTCCTTATTGTATTTTGCTATATAGGATATTGTTAACCCTCTTATATAAGCTTTGAGTGTATCCCATAAATTCTGTGGAGTGGTGTCTGGGGTTTTATTAATTTCAAGAAATATTTTTAATTCCTTTTCAATCCAATCCTTATATTTCTTATCTTTTAATATATTTCTATTCATCCACCAAGTATTCTGCTTATTATTCGTTCTTATATAAACCACTATTGGGTTGTGGTCGGCCCATGTATTAACATCTATCTCTACTTCCCTTATTTGTTCTGCGGCCATTTTTGATGTCCATACCATGTCTATTCTTGTCCAAATTTTGTGGGGATTAGAATAAAACGTAAATTGTCTTTTATGGGGGTGTCTTTCCCTCCATATATCATTTAACAATAATTCTGTTTTCATTTTTTGGAAAGTACTAGGTAGTAAATTTCTTTTTGTTTTTTTCCTTTTGCTATTGCTCCCCCCCCCCTGAATGATCTAGTTGCCTATTCACAATAGCATTAAAATCACCTATTATTAATACATTCTCAATAGCTAACTCTATTATTATTTGGTGTAAATTTTTATAAAATGACATTTGGTCTTCATTGGGAGCATAAATAGAGACAACCACTATAGGTCTAGGTTCAATATCAACTTGTACAATCAGTATTCTACCATCATTATCTTTGTATATTTGTTTGGAATTTATAGAATTCTCTACATACATCACCACACCTCTTTTTTTTTGATCTGCTAATGCAGCATACATTTTTCCAATTTTAGGATTCAACAATAATTTTTGGTTATCTTTTTTAATATGTACTTCTTGTAATATTGCAATTTGAGCATTTTGACTTCTGATTTTGGAAAAGATTTGTTTCCTTTTCCTTGGTTCATTTAGTCCATTGACATTTACCGAAAAGATCTTTAGGTCTTTAGTTGTTGTCATTTAGTAGGTTTTTTGGTTTCTCGCTGGGGTTGAACTCTTCTAGCACCTTGGTCCTGCTCTATTGCCAGGGCAGTGGCCCCCAAAAGTTCTTCTTGTTGGATTGCTAGTTTCTCCACTGGTTGCTGTTGTGCTGATTGTTGTTGAGCCTCTTGTTGATTATCTGAAAAGTCCATGTGGCTAATGCCACTATTTTCAAAGAAGTACCTAGCTTGTTCTACGTTTTCCAGCTTGTATCTTGTAGAGCGCCATGTCAGAGAAAGGCCTTGTGGAATTAACCAACGGTAGGTTATATTTTCTTTGATCAAAATTCTGGTAAGAAAATGGTAATCTCTTCTGCTCTCTCTGACGCTTCTTGGTACTTGTTTTAATATTTTTATTTCCACTCCTTGATGTTGAAGTTTGGAGTTTCTTGCCCAGTGGAGTATGTCATCTCGCAAAGTTTTCCTGGTAAATTTGATGTGAATCTCTCTTGGGAGATTGTGGCAACGGATGTAACTATTCGAAGTTCTGAAAACTTCATCGATTTCTTTCACTAGCGCAGCAGGATCCTCCTGGAGTATTCCTCCAATAGTTTCCGCCATAGTCATTTTTAAATCTTCATCTTTTTCCTCTTTCATGTTCTGAAATCGTAGTCCATACGAAGCACGTTGCATCTCCAGCTGAATGATTGATTCATCATGTCTTCTATGTCTTGCATCAGCTCTCCCTTCAAGATAGTCTATTCTTTTTGCATTTTTGTCGGATTTCTCTTCAACTTTTTTCACGCGATCGTCGCTTTCTTGTAGTGTTTGTTGAATCACCTTTATCTGGTCTTTCACCTCGGCCATATCAACTTTCAATTGGGCCATCTCCTTTTTGAATTCTGTCAAGTCTGCCTTTATAGCTTCTCTTTGTTGTGTTGCATCCTCTTTTATAGCCTCTCTTTGTTGAGTAGCATTTTCTTGAGATTTAAACATAAAGTCCTGCATATTGTTTAAAGTTTCTTGTAGTGTTGCAAAGTTGGACTGCATTGTTTTGTCTTTTTCTTTATCCTTGGAAGACATAGCTGACGCCTGATGCGTCGGGGAGGGACGCGGCGACACTTGTGGAGAAGAGATTGTTGCAGTAGGTTGTTTTTTGACTGTTTTAACAACGGTTGAAGAAGTTGACATTATCAATTTTGAATCCGCTGTTTGAAATTTGAATTAATTTAAATCAATCTAAATTTATATATAGTGAAAAGGAGAAAATTTCTATAAATTCCAAATCTATTCAATCTGTTTTATTAGCGGTTACGCTTAAATTATAACTATTCAATTGTCAAGAAAATTCAAAATTCAAAATCCAATATATATTATTATTAATTATTTTAAAAATTTAAAGATACAATAACTCAGAAAACAAATGTAAAACTTTTAGGAATAGAAAACCAGTAAAAGTTAAAAATAAATGGTCTAATAAAAAGACAAAATAAATGACAGCAAAGAAAGAATAATAACTATTTTAAAAAGGGAGATTTTAAGGAAGTACAGAGAAAAAAAGGAAGAGAAAAAAGACTTAATAAGGCAGCAAGAAGAGGGAGAGAAAGGGAGAGAGAGAAAAGAAATGGGGAATATTTCAATTCAAATAATTAGAATAGAGCAGGAAACCAAGGTTTGCTAACAATGCATAGTCTTCAATTCAAACTTCTTTTAGAAATAGGAATAAAAAGAAGGAAAATCAGAAGGAGAACAAAAAAAGAGTTAATTAATCAAAAAGAAAACACAGTATATATAGTTATGTTCTTCTTATAAATCAGGAAATTATATTAGATGAATAAAGAATGTGAATCCAAATGTCAGAAAATACAATTGTACTTAATCCCAATTGCAGGTCTCAAGAAAAGAAAAAAAAGTCAAATTAATAATTTTCTTGTAGTTAAAATGGAGTCTATGTTCTTTTCCAAATTCAAGACAAAGGCAAAAAAAATAGATCCCAAGATGGAGTCAGGTTAGAAGTCAGAAGTTCATATGACCAGGCAGATGTGAAGAGGTTCTCAAAAGAAAAAATAATCCCAAGGAAAAAAGGCAATCAGCGAGTAATCCAAAGTAATTCAAAGGCAATCAGCAAGTAATCCAAATAGGTTAATCCAAAGGTAAATATTCCAAAGGAAAGGTATCAGTTCCTTCTATTTCCCATTTATTTTCAAGTTGTTATATAATGTTATTATGTTGCAAAGACAACAGGATGAGAAAAAAAAATAAGGCAACAAAGTTATATTCCTCCGCTGTTAAGATGTCAGCCCGGAACACAATGTTTTGACAGACTATAAAAAAGAAATTTTAGTCATCTTTACTAATTTCTTTTAAGCATTGAAATCTTCTAAATAGTCATTTCCAGTTCAAGTTCTTTTATTAAAGCATAGGGTAAAAAAAATGTTTTATAGATTCCAAAATTCAAATACAAGATGGAAACAATGAAAATGAGAAAATTTAGTCTCGGCTGTTATTTGCGGATGAGACTCAGAAAAAAAAAAACTTTCACTTTCGCCTCGTTAAAGAAAGCTTTCCCTTGAGGCTTCCGAACGATCAAATCTTCAGATTTTAGTCTTGAAACAAAGAGGAAATTTTTTACCTTGAGTCCTTTATCGGATGTATTCTTTTTCAGTTAGTTAAATGTAGAACTTTCAATTTAGAACTTTTTCTCAGCTTCCCGCTGGGTGAGGGGAGAAAGCGCTGGCCGGTCCTCTCAGGCAAAGAGGATCGGTTCTCCCGTCTTCGAAGCTGCGGGGCGAACCGCTGCCTCTGGAGTCTCAGCGATGGCTCCTCGGGCAGAGGGGAGCCCCCTGTTCTGGGATCGGGCCATCCGAGCCCGATCCGATCGCAAATGCGACCTTCGGAGGGGGTAGAAGGGATCGCCTGGCAGAGCCCTGCCAAGGATGTCCCGCCGCGATCACCGCCAAACCGGAAGCCCGGAGTTGATTCCATAGAGCCGGAGCCACCACAGAGAAGGCCCTCCCACATGGTCTCACCAGTCGACATTGTCTGGCGGAAGGAACCGTGAGAAGACCAGCCCTGTGGGCCCTGACAGGCCGCTGGGAGGTATTGGCAGAATGCAGTCCCGTCCATAATCTGGTCCTAAGCCATGTAGGCCTTTAAAGGTGATAACCAACACCTTGGTTAATGAACATTCGGAGTTATCATTGCACTGAAAAAAAAGAGATTGTTGGTCATTTTTCCACAGTTACGGCAAGTGTACAGAAGAACATAAGAACACAAGAAGAGCCCTGCTGAATCGGGCCAAAGCCCATCAAGTGCAGCATTCTGTGTCCCACAGTGGCCCACCAATTGTCCATGGGGATCTTGAGCAGAAAGAGAAGGCAAGACCCTCCCTTTCCCTTGACCCCCAACAAATGGGACCCAGTGGAACCCTGCTTGCCTCAACCAACATAAAGGTGGCACATGGACTTCCGTTTCAATAACATAGAAACATAGAAGACTGACGGCAGAAAAAGACCTCATGGTCCATCTAGTCTGCCACCGATACACTTGGCATCCATGGATCTGTCTGATCTTGCCTTGAAGTTATCCAGGCTGACAGCTGTCACAACCTCTTCTGGAAGGGAATCCCATCAACCAACGACCGTTTGGGTGAAAAAACATTTCCCTTGATTTGTCCTCGCTTTCTTACCTATGAGCTTTAGGGAGGGCCCCCTCGTCCTAGTATTGTGTGATAGAGAAAATAATTTTTCTCTATCCACCTTTTCTATCCCATGCAGGATTTTATACACTTCAATCAAGTTGCCCCTTAAATGCTGTCTTTCAAGGCTGAATAGACAAATGTTGTCTGGCTGGACCCAGGGGAAGAGCCTTCTCTGTGGTGGCCCCGACCCTCTGGAACCAGCTCCCCCCGGAGATTAGGATTGCCCCCACCCTCCTTGTCTTTCGTAAACTTCTTAAAACCCACCTCTGCCGCCAGGCATGGGGGAACTGAGACATCTCCCCCAGGCCTATACAGTTTATGCATGGTATGTTTGTGTGTATGTTTTCTTTTTAATAAGGGGTTTTTAGTGACTTTTAATTATTAGATTTGTTATATATTGTGTTATTATTGTTGTGGGCCGCCCCGAGTCTATGGAGAGGGGCGGTCTACAAATCTAATAAATAATAATAGTAATAATAATAAGTATGAGTCAGTTGCCAAGTGTCTGAATGTAAATCATATGACAAAACCTAAATGTTGGGCTCCGTTGTCAGCGTACAATTTCTCCATTTTTTTTTTAAAAAAATACCTGTATATAATGGCACATCTGGATGGCAAAGCAATCGCTGGAACTTTCCAGGATGAGGGTCCCGCCCATGTTAGCGGTCGTATTGTGAAGGTCGAAGATGAGGTCGTAAGCCCCAGGCTGGCCCTTCGGACCAAAGAGGCCGTTGATTTCTTGGGCCCTTCTGACTTCGTAGGGGACGTTGTCCGTGAGGTCTTTGCTGTGGTCAGAAAAACCCAGAGAAAAATTACTTAGCCCACATCCCATACACAGAGCATTGCTGCTGAGATTTAAATTACTTGTATTTATTAATGGTGATGTTCAGCAGTGACCCACTACTGCCTATCATGTATTTGGTTCTCTTTGTGTGTATTCCTATTGTCCCCAGTTTCAGCATGTCCTGTTCTTAAGCATTCAGACCTATGCACATGGTCTCTTTGGTTGGAGGACGGGTGGGTTGAACTTCATGTTGAGCTGAACACAGACTATTGTGTAGTGAGGAGAGAACACCTTCCCTTCCCCTTCTCTTCCTTTCCCTTTCCTGTCTCTTTTCCTTTCCTTCCTCTTTTCCTTTCCTTTCTATTTTTTCCTTTCTCTTTTCTTTTCCCTTCCTTTCTCTTTTACTTTCTTTCCTCTTTTCCTTTCCTTCTTTGCTTTCCTTTCTCTTTTCCTTTCCTTTCTCTTTTCTTTTCCCTTCCTTTCTCTTTTACTTCCCTTTCCTGTCTCTTTTCCTTTCTTTCCTCTTTTCCTTTCCTTCTTTCCTTTTCTTTCTCTTTTCCTTTCTCTTTTCCTCTCCCTTTCCTTCTTCCCTTTTCTTTCTCTTTTCCTTTCCTTTCTTTTACTTCCCTTTCCTGTCTCTTTTCCTTTCTTTCCTCTTTTCCTTTCCTTCTTTCCTTTCCTTTCTCTTTTTCTTTCCCTTTTCTCGTTCCCTCTTTCCTTTCTCTTTTCCTTTCTCTTTTACTTCCCTTTCCTGTCTCTTTTCCTTTCTTTCCTCTTTTCCTTTCCTTCTTTGCTTTCCTTTCTCTTTTCCTTTCCTTTCTCTTTTCTTTTCCTTTCCCTTCCTTTCTCTTTTACTTCCCTTTCCTCTTTTCCTTTCCTTCTTTCCTTTTCTTTCTCTTTTCCTTTCTCTTTTCTTCTCCCTTTCCTTCTTTCCTTTTCTTTCTCTTTTCCTTTCCTTTCTTTTACTTCCCTTTCCTGTCTCTTTTCCTTTCTTTCCTCTTTTCCTTTCCTTCGTTCCTTTCCTTTCTCTTTTCCTTTCCCTTTTCTCATTCCCTCTTTCCTTTCTCTTTTACTTCCTTTTCCTGTCTCTTTTCCTTTCTTTCCTCTTTTCCTTTCCTTCCTCTTTTCCTTTCCTTCTTTCCTTTCCTTTCTCTTTTCCTTCCCTTTCTTTTTCTTTTCTTGTTCCCCCTTTCCTTTCTCTTTTCCTTTCCCTTTCCTTCTTTCCTTTCCTTTCTCTTTTTTTCTTGTTCCCTTTCCTTTCTTTTACTTTTCCTTTCTCTTTCCTTCTTTCCTTTCCTTTCTCTTTTCCTTTCTCTTTTCCTTTCCTTTCCTTTCCTCCTTCCCCCTTTCCTTTCCATTTCCTTCTTTCCTTTCCTTTCTCTTTCCCTTTCCTTTCCTCCTTCCCCCTTTCCTTTCCATTTCCTTCTTTCCTTTCCTTTCTCTTTTCCTTTCCTTTCTCTTTTTTTCTTGTTCCCCCTTTCTTTTCCTCTTTTCCTTTCCTTCTTTCCTTTCCTCCTTCCCCCTTTCCTTTCTCATTTCCCTTCTTTTCCTTTCTCTTTTCCTTAACTTTCCCTTCCTCTCCTCTCCTTCCCTTTCCCCTTTCCTTCTGTTCTGCTGTTACATCATAAATTGTTTTCTCCTGTTATAATTCACAGACATAAAGAATCTCTCTCTCTCTCTCTCTCTCTCTCTCCTCTTGATGTGCATTTTGAAATGAAAAGCAGCTGCTGGAAGCTGAAATGGGAGAGGGAAGGGCTGAGCAATGAAACCGAGGGAAGGTATTTGGCAAAACAAATCGATTTCAACATTTCTTGAGTTACATCTCTTCCGGTGGTGGAAGGACCTAAGAAAAACCGTCCTTATGTACGATCAGCAAGAAATTCCACTGAGCAGCTGTTAGGGGAGGGGGTGGAGGAAAGAAATCCCACCAGCTCCTCTTCCAAACTATGCCAGAACTATTTTTATTGGGAAAGTAGCTTCTGCCAGCGCCTTTCTCATTCCTAAAGTGAGTTTCACAGAAGGACAGATGGAAGGGGACCACGGACGTCCACTAGTCCAGAATTTCCGTTTCCAAATGAGGCAGTTGTTAAATGAATGACGTCTGATATTGCAACCTCGCTGCAGTTCTTAACCAAATCATATGGTCATTAAGTGAATCTAGATACCCCCTTTGGCTTTCTTTGTTTGAATGGAAGGATTGTTATTCCTTGCAGACAGCTGGTCATTTGCATCGTGTTTGAGGGTCATTGAGGTTTGTTTGTTTGTTTATGGCATTTATATGCCGCTCACTCCAAACGGACTCTGAGCGGCTAACAACAGGCATAAATACAATATAAGTAAAAAACCAATTAAAAACACCACTAAACTCACATGTATTATAAAACCATACAGTGGTAGCTCTACTTAAGAACTTAATTTGTTCCGTGACCAGGTTCTTAAGTAGAAAAGTTTCTAAGTAGAAGCAATTTTCCCCATAGGAATCAATGTAAAAGCAAATAATGTGTGCGATTGGGGAAACCACAGGGAGGGTGGAGGCCCTGTTTCCTCCCAGGATATTACTAGAGAGGCCCCACGGAGGTTTCTCCCTGCCTTTTCCGGCCCTGTTTCCTCCCAGGAGATTCCTAGAGAGGCCCCACAGAGGCTTCTCCCGCCTTTTCCAGCCCCGTTTCCTCTCAGGAGAGGACTAGAGAGGCCCCACGGAGGCTTCTCCCTGCTTTTTTTGGCCCTGTTTCCTTCCAGGAGATTCCTAGAAAAGCCCCATGGAGGCTTCTCCCCACTTTTTCTGGCCCTGTTTCCTCACAGGAGATTCCTAGAGAGGCCCCACAGAGGCTTCTCCCTGCCTTTTCTAGCCCTGTTCCCTCCCAGAATATTCCTGAAGAGGCCCCACGGAGGCTTCTCCCTGCCTTTTCCGGTTACAGTTTCGGAGGCTTGGATTTGTAAGTGGAAAATGGTTCTTGAGAAGAGGCAAAAAAAAAATTGAACACCAATTCTTATCTAGAAATGTTCGTAAGTAGAGGCATTTGTAGGTAGAGGTACCACTGTACTTGGGGGAGAATGAGTGAAATGGGTCGCTTTCAATACAAGATCTATTTTAAGGGGTTCCAGGGCACTAGCAAATTGTTTTTGCAAATTTCTCTTCTTTTTTCAAAATGTTGTCTAACATACCTCTTGGCCTGCCTGCTGTGACCAAATAATCATTATCTGCATGGAATTGAACTGTCTGGTTCTTGGTATTTAGGGGAAAAAAGGCTGCGAGCCAAGGGAAGTATTTTCACGAGCTGTAAAAACAGCATTGTCACCCGCCAAGGATTTTATGACTTAATTCAACGCCAAAGTCTCAAAGTCCCCACCAGGTTTTTAAGTGAGTGTTGGCAAAATTGATGAGGCCAAAGACAGTAACGGAGCATGGGGTTGCCAGAAAGAAAATAAGCAATCAGGAAACCATCAATATTAATAAAAATCATAACGATACAAGCAACAAGTCATCAGTCATAAGTGGGAGGAGATGGGTGATGGGAACGATGAGGAAACTAATATAATACAGCCTTAGTGAGTAGTTTGACAGTGTTGAGGGAATGATTTGTTTAGCAGAGTGAGGGCGTTTGGGGGGAAATGTTCTTGTGTCTAGTTGTCTTGGTGTGTAGTGCTCTATATCAACAATCATCCCTAAACCCCCAACACTTTACCCTTAGATTATCTATGGTTGACCTATCCAGATTCCTAAGAGGTCAGTAAGGGGCGAGTACAAGTGCACTAGAGTGCCTTCCATCCCCTGTCCTATTGCTCTCCTATATCTCCTATACTTTTCTTCTATTCCTGTATCTCTTCTTCTATTCTTTCATTGATATGTTCTATTACTATACTGTACCTTCTTTTCTATTCTTTCTTAGATATATTTGACTATGAGTATCTCCTCTATAACCTTCATCATGTATTTTACTATGTGTGTGTGTGTGTATATATATATATACTGTATATATATATACATATATTGTGATTCGACACAAAATGTAACCCTTCCCTGGTACAGAGCTGAAGGGATTGGATACTGTAGCCTAGAGGATAATTCTCTGCCTTACAAGGCAAAGGTTGCAGGTTCAAGTCCCAGTGGGTATGACTAGCAGATGAGGCCAAAATAAGGCCGAAATAGATCTATCCTAGTCTCCCTTAATTTTCAAATTCAGCTTAAACATGTGACACATACAGATAGAATTGTCGGCTATCAATAAAAAAATCAACTGCCTTGGAAATGGCCCTGGGTTGGGCCGAGAGGCAAAAAAGGAGCTGTGATGTTCCTTCAATATACCAGGGTGATTCGACACAAAATGTAACCCTTCCCTGGTACAGAGCTGAAGGGATTGGATACTGTAGCCTAGAGGATAATTCTCTGCCTTACAAGGCAAAGGTTGCAGGTTCAAGTCCCAGTGGGTATGGCTAGCTGATGAGGCCAAAATAAGGCCGAAATAGATCTATCCTAGTCTCCCTTCATTTTCAAATTCAGCTTAAACATGTGACATATATATATATATATATATATATATATATATATATATATATATATATGTCACATGTTTAAGCTGAATTTGAAAATTAAGGGAGACTAGGATAGATATATATATATATGTAGATTGTTCTGAGTTCGGGTTTTGCCCTGTGTAATATTTTGCATGTCTATGCGACGTTTCGGTGAAATCACATTCACCATCATCAGGCTGAAGTTCCAAGCTTCGTGTTGTTGTAAAATGGAATGTTTGCAACTGTCATTTCTTCCTAGTATATAGTGTGGGGGTGGAGATTTGGTATGAATGTAGCAAATAGATTGGGTGATTATGTTTTAGTGATCTGATTGGTTGGTGTAATCATAATTACAATGCAACGCATTGCAGAACATGTGAATGCAGTTAAAAAAGAAGAAAAGACTTCCTCCCTTGTCCAGCACATTAAAAAAACAGGGCACGAAATTGACTTTGAAAAAACTAAATTACTTCACAAAACAGAGAATTTATATAGAAGAATTGCTCTGGAAGCCATAGAAATTGAGAGGAGCCCCCTTTGCATAAATAAAAGAGATGACACGTCCCGCCTACCAGAAATTTGGAAACCAGCCTTAAACAAAAAAAAAAAAAACCACCACTTCATAAAAATCACCATGTTAATCCTTCTAATAATTATGATTTTGGAATTTTGAAATTTGAAAACCAGCCTTAAACAAAAAACACTTCATAAAAATCACCATGTCAATCCTTCTAATAATTATGATTACACCAACCAATCAGATCACTGAAACATAATCACCCAATCTATTTGCTACATTCAAACCAAATCTCCACCCCCACACTATATACAGTGATCCCCCGATCGTTGCGAGGGTTCCGTTCCAGGACCCCCCGCAACGAGCGGGTTTTCGCGAAGTAGCGCTGCAGAAGTAAAAACACCATCTGCGCATGTGCAGATGGTGTTTTTACTTCCGCAGCGCTAGCGAGGAGCTGAAGATTGGGGGCGGCGCGGCTGTTTTAAAACGTCGCCGCCGACATGGGGGGCTCGCTAGCACCCCCCCTAACCCGGGTTGGGGGTTCGGGGGGTGCTAGCGAGCCCCCCATGTCGGCGGCGACGTTTTAAAACACCCGCGCCGCTTTCCAATGAGTCCCGAAGACAAACGTCAAACTTCCACGTTTGTCTTCGGGACTCATTGGAAAGCGGCGCGGCTGTTTTAAAACGTCGCCGCCGACATGGGGGGCTCGCTAGCACCCCCCCGAACCCCCAACCCGGGTTAGGGGGGGTGCTAGCGAGCCCCCCATGTCGGCGGCGACATTTTAAAACACCCGCGCGCCTTCCCAACTGAGCCCTCAAGCCAAGCGCCAAAGGCGAACTTCTGCGCTTGGCTTGAGGGCTCAGTTGGGAAGGCGCGCGGGTGTTTTAAAACGTCGCCGCCGACATGGGGGGCTCGCTAGCACCCCCCCGAACCCCCAACCCGGGTTTGGGGGGGTGCTAGCGAGCCCCCCATGTCGGCGGCGACGTTTTAAAACACCCGCGCCGCTTCGCAGCTGTCTCCTGAAGCCGAACGCGGAAGTTAGCGTTCGGCTTCAGGAGACAGCTGCGAAGCGGCGCGCGTATTTTAAAACGTCGCAGCCGGCCTGGGGGGGCTTTCCAGCAACCCCCGAGCCCGGGTTGGGGGCTCGGGGGTTGCTGGAAAGCCCCCCCAGGCCGGCTCCGATCGTTTTAAAACAGGCGCGCCGTTCTCCGCTGGCTCCTGGCGAACTTCCCGGGCGAAGGGCGAAGGGCGGGCGAGCGGGTGCTGGGGGGGGCTTCGCCCTCCCGCCAGCAAGAGGGGGAAGACCCAGGGAAGCCGCCCAGCAGCTGATCTGCCCGGCGCCATCTACGCATGCGTGCCCATAGAAAAAAAGGGCACGCATGTGCAGATGGTGTTTTGACTTCCGGGTTCAAAAATCGCAAATTACCCTGTTCGCAATGGTCGGGGACGCAATAACCGGGGGATCACTGTACTAGGAAGAAATGACAGTTGCAAACATTCCATTTTACAACAACACGAAGCTTGGAACTTCAGCCTGATGATGGTGATGCTGACTAGTTAATGGTTGTAGATTAGGCGTGATGTCCTGAGTAGTTGGAACTTGCAGGCTACTTGATTGCTTTACAATGTGTGTCCTGAGTCTGGTTTCTGTGGCTGGGATATGTTTGAGGGCTGGTTTCCAGATGTCTGGTAAGTGAGAGGTATCATCCCGCTTGTTCATATTTTGGGGATGTTTTTCTATCTCGCAGTGTTCGCCTGAGAACAAGGACAGAAACACCAGCCTGAAGATGATGAGTGGGACCTAAAATTTGAGGGTACGAATTGAAACAGTTTATGTCCAGGATGCGAGGGGTCAGTAAATATTTTCCCCGCCCTCTTTTTGACTCGTGCAGTATACAGGTCCTCAATGGAAGGCAGGTTGGCAGCCATTGTTTCTTCTGCAGTTCTGATTCTCCTCTGAAGTCTGTGTCGGTCTTGTTGGGTTGCAGAACCAAATGAAACAGTTATAGAGGTGCAGATGGCAAACTCAATGATCCCTCTCTAGAACTGTATCAGCAGCTTCTTGGGCATTTTGATCTTCCTGAGTTGCCGCAGAAAGAACATTCCTTGTTGTGGTTTTTTTAATGACATTTTTTATGTTAGGTGACCATTTTAGGTCTTGAGATATGGAAACTGCAGTTTAATGTTTCCAAATGTAAAATACTGTAATGCACTTGGGGAAAAGGAATCCTCAATCTGAGTATTGCATTGGCAGTTCTGTGTTAGCAAATGCTTCAAAAGAAAAGGATTTAGGGGTGGTGATTTCTGACAGTCTCAAATGGGTGAACAGTGTGGTCAGGCGGTAGGAAAAGCAAGTAGGATGCTTGGCTGCATAGCTAGAGGTATAACAAGTAGGAAGAGGGAGATTGTGATCCTGCTATGTAGAGCGCTGGTGAGACCCCATTTGGAATACTGTGTTCAGTTCTGGAGACCTCACCTACAAAAAGATATTGACAAAATTGAACAGGTCCAAAGACGGGCTACAAGAATGGTGGAAGGTCTTAAGCATAAAACGATGTCTATGCTTCAGCCAGCTGCAAATCCACTGAACTATCCAGGGATTAAGTCCAATCACTGTTGTAATTCGTCAAATTGTTTGTTCAATTAGATTTTAGGATGTTTAATGGATTTGTTTTAAATTGGCTTAGTTTTAATCTTTGACTTCTACTGTTTTATGTATTTATCTTTATATTGTAAGCGCCCTGAATCTCCGGAGAAGAGCGCCCTAGAAATCGAAATAATAATAACAAATAAATAAATCTGCAAACTTCAGGAATGGATGGGGTTGGAGCTGGTACGCGAGGCTGTTCTGGAAAATGTAAGGAGCTGGCACAGCCCGTGTTGCTTCGACCCAGCCAGGATTGTATCCCCATTTTTGGGGCTACAAGAATGGTGGAAGGTCTTAAGCATAAAACATATCAGGAAAGACTTAATGAACTCAATCTGTAGAGTCTGGAGGACAGAAGGAAAAGGGGGGACATGATCGAAACATTTAAATATGTTAAAGGGTTAAATAAGGTCCAGGAGGGAAGTCTTTTTAATAGGAAAGTGAACACAAGAACAAGGGGACACAATCTGAAGTTAGTTGGGGGAATGATCAAAACAGGAGAAAATATTATTTGACTGAAAGAGTAGTAGATCCTTGGAACAAACTTCCAGCAGACATAGTTGGTAAATCCACAGTAACTGAATTTAAACATGCCTGGGATAAACATATATCCATCCTAAGATAAAATACAGGAAATAGTATAAGGGCAGACTAGATGGACCATGAGGTCTTTTTCTGCCGTCAGTCTTCTATGTTTCTATGTTTAAAACATATGCAAAATTAGTAAAAACCATCCACATTCATCCAACTCAATCATTCATATCAGCAGGGGACAATTTCGTGGCTCATGGCCTTCGTGCCCGCCGGCAGAGGTGGGTCTTCAGAGCTTTATGAAAGATCAGGAGAGACGGGGCAGTACATATCTCCGGAGGGAGTTCGTTCGAGAGGGCCGGAGCCACCACAGAGAAGGCTCTTCCCCTAGGCCCGCCAGATGACATTGTTTGGCCGAAAGGACCTGGAGAAGGCCGACTCTGTGGATGTGTGAGGCAGAAGACGGTCCCAAAGTTAGTCTGGTCCTAAGCCATGTAGGGCTTTATAGATCATTACCAGCACTTTGAATTGTGCCCAGAGACCAATTGGCAACCAATGCAGCTTTGTAAATATACAAATAACATCCATTCCACAAATCATACTTGAATCACAGTCACTCATGCTCTCATCACCTCGAGGCTCGACTACTGTAATGCTCTCTACATGGGGCTACCTTTGAAAAGTGTTTGGAAACTTCAGATCGTGCAGAATGCAGCTGCGAGAGCAATCATGGGCTTTCCTAAATATGCCCATGTTACACCAACACTCCGCAGTCTGCATTGGTTGCCGATCAATTTCCGGTCACAATTCAAAGTGTTGGTTATGACCTATAAAGCCCTTCATGGCATCAGACCAGAGTATCTCCGGGACCGCCTTCTGCCGCACGAATCCCAGTGACCAGTTAGGTCCCACAGAGTGGGCCTTCTCTGGGTTCCATCAACTAAACAATGTCGTTTGGCGGGCCCCAGGGGAAGAGCCTTCTCTGTGGCGGCCCCGACTCTCTGGAAACAGCTACCCCCAGAGATTTGTCCCCACCCTCCTTGCCTTTCGTAAACTCCTCAAAACCTACCTTTGTCATCAGGTATGGGGGAACTGAGATATCTTCCCTACAGAGAGGGGCGGCATACAAATATAATAAATAAATAAGTAAGTAAGTAAGTAAGTAAGTAAGTAAGTAAATAAATAAATAAATAGTTAAATAAACAAACAAACAAACAAATAAATAAAGATACTCCAATCTATGCAAACTCAGTCCAATGTTCTAGCGTCATGCACGCGTGCATTCACACAACCCATCGTGGTTTAAGCTTACCCGAGACTTTCGGAATCAAACGTCCGGTTCAGGTCACAGTCTATATAACGGCAGCATTTTTCCACAGCTCGTGGGTTAGCCAGGAAAGGCCGTACCTGCAACCCGGGCCTTTCGATCTCTGCTCCATTTTCTTGCCAGGATTTAACCAAAACCACCCCCGACAGCTCGTTGCCGTGAGTGCCGCCAAAGATGGCAACTTTTCGGATGGGAGAGTCTTGGAGAATTTGGCCAGGATTCATTCAGCTGGTCGGCTGCCACCAAACTCGGAAGAGAGGGCAGAAAATTATTCCGAGAAAACCAAAGTTTGAACGGCTAGAGGACTTTGATCTGCCTGGATGGGCCGGGGAAGTTAAAAACTAAGCCTCTTTTCCAACAAGTCTGTTCAGTTTAGAGTTTTGACGCCACTCCCTCTGGCTATATTTGGAAAGTTACGTCTTGAAGCAAACTTAGAGAGGAGCAAGGGGAGGTGCGTTCATTTTTTTGCCTCCTTTAAACTCCACCCTGTTTTATTTTCAAATTTACTGGTACAAATAATTTTATTTTCAAATTTACCGGTGCAAATAATATCAGGGAGATTTATCAGGGGTTTAAAAAAAAAAACCATAGAAGCAGTCCTCGACTTACAACCAGAATTTCCATGGCTAAACAAGGAAGTTGTTAAGTGAATCACATTTGATTGAATGATCCTGATTGATTGCATGTGCAGAAGCGTTGCGCACGTGAGCAAATAGCAAAGGGTTCACTTAACTTAAATTCATTTAAATTCACTTAACAACGGTGGCAAGAAAGGTTGTAAAATGGGGCAAAACTCACTTAACAACTGTTTCACTTACCAATAGAAATGTTAGGCTCAATTACAGTCCTAAGTCAAGGACAGTTCTGTGTTAGCAAAAACTTCAGAAGAGAAGGATTTAGGGGTCGTGATTTCTGACAGTCTCAAAATGGATGAAGAGTGAGGTCAGGCGGTAGGGAAAGCGAGTAGAATGTTTGGCTGCATAGCTAGAGTTGTAACAAGCAGGAAGAGGGAGATTATGATCCCGCTATATAGAGTGCTGGTGAGACCACATTTGGAATACTGTGTTCAGTTCTGGAGACCTCACCTACGAAAAGATATTGACAAAATTGAACGGGTCCAAAGACGGGCTACAAAAATGGTGGAAGGTCTTAAGCATAAAACATATCAGGAAAGACTTAATGAACTCAATCTGTAGAGTCTGGAGGACAGAAGGGAAAGGGGGGACATGATCGAAACATTGAAATATGTTAAAGGGTTAAATAAGGTCCAGGAGGGAAGTGTTTTTAATAGGAAAGTGAACACAAGAACAAGGGGGCACAATCTGAGGTTAGTTGAGGGAAAGATCAGAAGCAACATGAGAAAATATTATGTTACTGAAAGAGTAGTAGATGCTTGGAACAAACTTCCAACAGACGTGGTTGATAAATCCACAGTAACTGAATTTAAACATGCCTGGGATAAACGTCCATCCATCCTAAGATAAAATACAGGAAATAGTATAAGGGCAGACTAGATGGACCAGGAGGTCTTTTTCTGCCATCAATCATCTATGTTTCTATGTTATCTATCTATCTATCTATCTATCTATCTATCTATCTATCTATCATTTATATCTATCATCTATTTATATATCTGTCATCTATCCATCCATCCATCCATCCATCCATCCATCCATCCATCCATTGTATTCCTTACATATCCATCCATATCTATTTGTCTGTATCTCTTCCTATCCTCCCTCCCTCCCTCTCTCTCTCCCCTCCAACTCTATGGTAATAAACATGAGCAAAAAAACCACTTTCTCTCACTTTGCTATTTGACTCTGCACAATCACAAGAGAGCTGATTGGGTCCAGAGGTCTAGAGAAATATGTTGCCAGGACTAATAATGAAAATGTGTCACCAATGAAAAAGGTTTGTGTTTCTGTCCATGCGTGTGTTTTTGTGTGTGTGTGTGTGTGTGTGTGTGTGTGTGTGTGTGTGTGTGTGTAACTCTGCTGCTTTCTATGCCCTTTAGCACAGAGGACAAGAGAAACTCACAAATCAGCAGAAAGGAGAAGTGGAACAATTCTTCCTTTGTTTTGCCCGATGGCCTGGAGATCACGCAAATAACTTGCATATTTTTTAGTAGCAGTAGAAGAGTTGTTTTCTCCTTTCTTGCAGCTCATTAGCACATTGTGCGTGGCATTGAAGGCATAAAATGAAAAAGCTGAGCTAAGTAAGGATTGTCCCCTAGCAATCTATTCTATAATTTTTTTAAAAAATCCCTCCAGTTGAGCTTGACCGTTTGAAAGTCACTATATTGTTGTGGACAAATTTTACAAGTACAGGTAGTCTCCAACTTATAACAGTTTCGCCCAAGTTTCTTCAACACTCCATGGCCTGCATTGGCTGCCGATCAGTTTCCGGTCACAATTCAAAGTGTTGGTCATGACCTTTAAAGCCCTACATGGCATTGGACCAGATTACCTCCGGAACCGCCTGCTACCGCACGAATCCCAGCGACCGATAAGGTCCCACAGAGTTGGCCTTCTCCGGGTCCCGTCGACTAAACAATGTCGTTCGGTGGGCCCCATGGGAAGAGCCTTCTTTGTGGCGGCCCCGGCCCTCTGGAACCAACTCCCCCTGGAGATTAGAATTGCCCCCACCCTCCCTGTCTTTCGTAAACTACTCAAGACTCATTTATACCGCCAGGCATGGGGGAGTTGAGATATTCCTTCTCCCTAGGCCATTACAAGTTATGCATGGTATGTTTGTGTGTATGTTTGGTTTTTATAAATAAGGGTTTTTAGCTGTTTTATTATTGGATTGTCACATGCTGTTTTTATCATTGTTGTTAGCCGCCCCGAGTCTACGGAGAGGGGCGGCATACAAATCCAATAAATTATTATTATTATTATCATTATTATCATTATTATCATTATTATTATTATTATTATTATTTAGTGACCATTCAAAGCTACAAAGGCACTGGAAAAAGTGGAATTATGACCGTTTTTCACACTTATGTCCGTTTTAGCGTTGCTATGGTCAAAATTCAGTCCCTTGGCAACTGATTCATATTTATGACAGTTACTGTGACCTGGGGTCACATGATCCCCTTTTGCGACCTTCCGACAAGTCAATGAGGGAGCCAGATTCGCTTAACAACCACGTTACCAACTTAAACCCTGTGGTGATTCACATAACAACGATGGCGAGAAAGGTCCCAAAAAGGGTTAACAGGGCTCAATTGAAGTCATAAGTCAAGGATCATCTTTATTTATGACGGTTGCTGTCGATTCCCTTTTGTGGCCTCCTGACAATTAATGGGGAAGCCAGATTCACTTAAGCACGATGGTGCGCTTATGCACGCCCCTTACAGGCCTCTTAGAAATGGGGAGAGGTCGACTGTAGACAGTCTAAGTCAGTGATTTTCAACCTTTTTTGAGCCACGGCACATTTTTTTACATTTACGAAACCCTGGGGCACATTGAGCGGGGCGGGGAGGGCTAAAAAATGTTTGGACAAAAAAATTCTCTCTCTTCCTCCCTTTCGCTCTATTTCTCTCTCCCTCTTTCTCTCCCTTCCTTCCTCTTTCTCTCTCTCCATCCCTCTTTCTTTCTCTTCCTTCCTCCCTCTCTTTTTTGCTCTTTCTCTCTCCCTTCCTACCTCCCTCTCTTTCTCTCTCTCTCTTGCTTTCTTTTTCTCTCTTTCTCTCTCTCTTGCTTTCTTTCTCTTGTTCTCTTTCTCTCTCTCTTTCTTTCTCTCTCTCTTGTTCTCTTTCTCTCTCTCTTGCTTTCTTTCTCTCTCTCAAATCTAATAAATAAATAAATAAATTTCAGAGATGTGGAGAGGGGAGATCTGTTGAACTAGAAAACCTCCAAGGTCCCTTCCAACTCTCTTGTTATTATTATAAGGTTTAGTGACTTTTTTTTTGTAAAAGAGGGTAACTCCACCTCCTTTATGGGTTTCACGATCAGACTGGTAAACATGAAAGTCTCTTTTTGTAATAATGGAGTCAGGGAGCGAAGTGTTCAGCCTCCTCAGTATGCGAATAACATATTTTATACTAACAGAGATATTGACTGGTGCTCTAAAAATAGCAACCTTATTCGACTTTTGTCTCTAAATCTTCGTCTCAAAAAGGCTGAGATTATTTTAGCTGGACAAATTGACCCCATTTCTTATTTCCTTCAAAGCTCAGCAGTTTTGTCCGTAGAAAAGAGAACTCTAAACGGATTAAAACCATGGAAACTTCTATTCATTCTTTAAAACTGGTCGGTTGCATCCAAAAGAGATTTAATTCTCACATGTGTAGCCAAATCCATTGGTTTCCTAAAGGCTTGAAGTTGGCTACCAGTTACTGCAGACAATTAAGGCCTCATTAATTAAGAAAATGACCCAGTTGTAAGTTACCAACAATTCTTTTTCAGTGTGGATTTTTCCCCCTTCAACCCTAATATGAAAGACAGATACAGTAATCGGAATTCAGTTCTTGTCTGTTTGACATGAATTTTTTGTCCCTTTAATTTTGTAGCTTAAATGGGAAAAAGAAACACAATTTGGAAAGTGATGTTTGGGATATAAGTTATCTAAGTAGATGCATTCATACAACCCATTAAATCCCAAAATGCAGATTGTTAATACACATAGGTCATTTTTTTCTGACCTGACATCCAAAATATGGATTGTGAATAGTAGAAACATAGAAACATAGAAGATTGACTGCAGAAAAAGACCTCCTGGTCCATCTATACTATTTCTTGTATTTTATCTTAGGATGGATCTATGTTTATCCCAGACATGTTTCAATTCAGTTTCTGTGGATTTACCAACCACGTCTGCTGGAAGTTTGTTCCAAGTATCTACTACTTTCAGTAAAATAATATTTTCTCATGTTATTTCTAATCTTTCCCCCAACTAACCTTGTTGTGCCCCCTTGTTGTGTTCACTTTCCTATTAAAAACACTTCCCTCCTGGACCTTATTTAACCCTTTAACATATGTAATTGTTTCGATCATGTCCCCCCTTTTCCTTTCCTTTCTCATCCTTTCATTATCTCCCCTCTTCCTTCTTTCTTTTTTCCTTCCTTCTATTTTTCCTTCCTTTCCTCCCTCCCTTTCTTTTTCTCTTTCTTTCCTTCCTTCTCTCTCTTTTTCTCCCTTTCTTTCTTTCTTTCTTTCTTTTCCTCCCTCTCTCTTCCTCCTCCTCCTCCATTTTAAGCTTCTTCCTCCCAGAGTCTGAGGAAATGGGGATCCTTCCTCACCTTTTCTTCTTCCTTGCCACTCACATTCCACTATTCCTTGAGGCTCCTACTGTCGCCAGGCTCATATCATCCTCATCTTATTGTTTGTTTGTTTACATTTACTGCCCGTTCAACTCCTTTGGCCTCTGGGTGGTGCCTGCAGCTCAGAAAGAGTGGATATTTGTACCTTTTTTTCCCCTCAGTGTCACCACTTTCCCGCCATTTTGCCCCCTGCTCTCCTTCTTGGCTCCTCCTCCTCCGGGACAGGCCTTGGTCTTCTTCCTCGATCACTTCAGATGTAGACTTTCCTCTCAGAAAGGGAGGGAAGCAAAGCTGGCCTCCTGCCCTTAACCATTTTTATTTTCAGCTCCTCAGAGACACGAGACAGAAACCTTCCTGGGATTATTTCAAACAAGCCCATGTGAGGAGAGCTTGACAGGGCCTGAAGCAAAGAGACAGGCCATCAAGAAAGCTCCAATTGTCCTCAAATTGATAAAAGGGTCAGATTTTTCTTGACATGATGTCATCTCCCTCAAAACTCTAAGCCGTGATGATTTGTAGCTCTTTCCACCATTTTTTACATATTTATTGTCCTATTGTCTCTCCTATATCTCATATATCGTATCTACTATTTTTCTGTTTTATTCTTCTTATACTACTCTCATAATATCCTTCTATTCTCTAATTGATATATTCTATTCCTAAATTTTCACTTCTATTCTTTCTCTAATATATTTTACTCGAGTATGACCTCTATAAACTTCATTGTATATTATTGTGCATTGGAAGAAAGAGAGAAAGAAAGAAAGCAGGGCCTTCTATCTCTCTAGGAACTGTGTTTTTTGATTAACCATGGTTGGACAAGGAAACCAGAACTGTATTCGGGCTGCAAAGCCAACAATTGTGGCTTGTAAATCATGGGGACTAGGTTTACAGCTTTTGTTAAAATACAATTCTGTGTCTGCCAATTCCTAGAGCCCTTTTGTGAGGGAGATTGGCAGTTTCAAACTTAGATAAATAAATAAAATAAATTAAAAGTTCATCATAACTCAATCTATCATCCAGCAATAATGTATTCCTATCTATCTGCCTGCCTGCCTGCCTGCCTGCCTGCCTGCCTGCCTGCCTGCCTGCCTGCCTGCCTGCCTATCTATCTATCTATCTATCTATCTATCTATCTATCTATCTATCTATCTATCTATCTATCTTATCTATATATCTATCATCTATATCTAAAACTACTATTTCTCATTTCTCAATCATTTAAAACGTGAAAAATAAATAAATCTATCACAACTCTATCATTTAGCTATTCTCTCCCTTCCTCTTCATAAATCTGATTCATCTCTCACTTTTATCATTATTATTTGTTTATCATTACAGTATATATTTTTATTTATTCATTGGTCAAAAATTAGTTACTGCCAATGTTACTCTTAGGCTGTCTATCAGTGACTCTGATCGTAAACAATTATCATTAATCTATTTTGTTCTTTTTATATATCATCCATCAATCAATCAATCAATATCTGTTCCTCATTACTACCATCTATCATTATTGTCTATCATTATCATCAGCTAACACTTATCTATTACTTTAGTTTCTTTTGAGTAGCTTGCTTGATAGCCGTATTATATGCATATATAAAGTGGATATTATGTATGTATGTGTGTATGTATGTATGTATGTATTTATGCATACAATGCATATTATTAAGCTAAGATACTGATATATATATATATATCACATTTTTGCTGAATTTTTTTATATATATATACAGACACACACACACACACACACATACACAATAAATAAATAAAAACCTTCATTCTGTAATAACAGCTTTTTAAAAAAAAGTTTAATCACATGTTCTTCAGGACTGTACCACCCATTTAAAAGGATGTTTTAATTTTCAGTTCCCTAAATGGAAACTGTTTTCTTTCCAGAAGACTATCTATAGTATTTCTTCTCCCCACCCATTTCTTTTAAGACAAGAACACTGTAATATTGAAATTATTGATCACATAAAAATCCCACTCCTCCTATGAAAATCAATCATTTTGCTTTTTTTAAAAAGCCATCATGTTTAACTCCTCAACATATAAAAAATAGTTTTGTGCAACCGTATTATCAAAACAATATAGCGTAACCACTAAATTATTCATCAAACTAATAAAAAGATTTTTTTAAAAAAAATCAAGGTACAGTATTTTTAAAGGGTTATGAGCTTTTCCTACAGCATATTGCTAAATATGTTCATATTTTTGGTGCTCCAAAAGTGGACAAGATGGTTCAGATTGGAAGAAATCTAAATAAACTATTTTTTAAAAAACATTTAGTTTGGTAGCAATTGGCATTAGTTTCCCTCTGAAATATCTAGAATCACTCCCCCACCTCCCCAATACTATCAAGAGCAGAATAGGATTGCACGTTTAAATAATCAAAAATTCTTTATTATTCTGTGCAGGAGAAGTATGTAGCAGGAATTTAAAATGCTTTGCTAATGTGCCACAAGTTCTGACCTATTTATTTATTTATTTATTTATTTATTTATTTATTTATTTATTTTGTCCAATGCACAATACATATTGAAGAGGATAGACATGAGTTATTATATATAAAGAAAGGATATAAAAGTCCAATACACAATGAGGGTTTTAGTGGGTATATATCAATATACACATAGTAAAATACATGATGAAGGTTATAGAGGAGATACTCATAGTAAAATATATCTAAGAAATAATAGAAAAGAAGATATAGGAATAGAATATATCAATGAAAGAATAGAAGAAGAGATATAGGAATAGAGGAAAGGTATATAGGAGATATAGGAGAGCAATAGGACAGGGGACGGAAGGCACTCTAGTGCACTTGTACTCGCCCCTTACTGACCTCTTAGGAATCTGGATAGGTCAACCGTAGATAATCTAAGGGTAAAGTGTTGGGGGTTTGGGGATGACACTATGACTCCTCCAGAGTCTAGAAGAACAGGCTACTAAGTCAATTATGTATTTTTTTTTTCAGGTGCTGATATCTGGAAATAAAAACATGAAGAGGAATTTTGCTGACGGTTCTTTGATGCGTAGTACAGCAGGTATCCATGTTTTACTGGAGTGGAATTTGAAAGAGTTATTTTAATTCTCAACCGATGACCAGCAAGATGAGTGGAGTGAGCAATATTTTTTAGGGCTTTAGGTTGCAGTGCGTGGAAAGAATGGATCAAAAACCTCCCCTATAGCCGACCCGAGTCTTCAGAGAAGGGCGGCATACACATCTAATAAATAATAATAATAATTCTTCTCTTCCCATACTTTCACAATAGAATAGAGCTGGAAGGGATCTTGGAGATCTTCTAGTCCAGCCCTCTGCTCAAACAGGAAAACCTATACCATTTTCCCTGGGAGAAGAAATCCAGATAAACACATGTACATGGTTTTTAAATTGTGTTAAATTCTCTCTGGTTGCAGGGAACTTCAACAAGTCAAAATGGTGGCTGTGATTGTATAATTAAAATACAGTACTCTTAAAAAAGACTCTTTTTTATAATCTTGGCCACACCCATAAAAAGGGAACTGGGGCTTCAATTTACCATTCACACCTCTTATGAGATGCCACACCAGAATTTAATCTCTTTACATATAATCCAGAAAAGTGATACACTCAATTCTTATTTTATCATATTTTTCATTGGTGGAATAAGAAGTGTTCTCTAAGTAGATTTCATGCATTGATCAGTATCAACATCAAACTACCATAATTCCTTGGCTATTAAATTATGCCAGAAAGCAGCAGGGAAGGTTTTAAAAATGGAGAGCCTTAACCATTATAATAAACCTTTATTATCCCCATTTCTTCCAACCGACCATTATCTCTCCTCTCCCCTCATTTTCCTCTTATATGAAGACTATCAGACAAATTTGTAGACAGGGATCACTCTCATGATTATTCTTTGTGCAATCCCTTAAAAACAAATTTGCTTTGTGTTGGCTGATTGATGGTAGAAGGGAGTATTCAGCACAAATTCCCAGGATACCCTGAAGGGAATAACAACAACAACAGCTACAACAATATCAGCAATAAAACAGTGCAATAAACCCAAATGGGCAACAACCCCTAATAAAACCTGACCAAAGCATAAATCAGTGATGAGAATAATTATGGAAGTGTTGAAAATGCCTGGACAGATAAGAAAGAGATTTTTGCCTGGTGCCAAAAATGATAATCAGAATGGACCACCTTCTCAATAGACATTAATAATACTGATAAAATTGAATTGGTAGCATGGGAGGTCCAGTGTTCCACAGAGCGAGGATGCTTTAGTCATCTTTGATCAAGGTCAGACAGAAATGATAAATTAGGCAGATATATCTAACCAAATTAATTCTGATATCAAAGGTTTTAATGAGATGCTATGAAGAGTCCTCTACAGATCATTTATATATCCTGAATGGACAAGATTCCAGATGTGGAGCAGTTTTCCAAACAGGGATGCACATTTTTCTGATGAATGTGAGCTGCAGTGTGCCTCTGTCACACCACTGCAACATTTAAGAAAATTGTGTATTAGGTTACAAGGCTTGTGCTTCTGAATATACAGTTAATTCTCAACTTGCAACCACAATTGCCCCAAAAATATTTGTTGCAGGCAAGACAGTTAAATGAACTTTGTCCGATTTTACGGCCTTTCTTACTACAGTTGTTAAGTGAATTCCCACAGTTGTTAAGTTGGTAATGTTGTTAAGTGAGTCTGGCTTCTTCATGGTCTGTCTTTCTTCCTTCCTTCCTTCCTTCCTTCCTTCCTTCCTTCCTTCCTTCCTTCATTCCTTCATTCAATTTTTATGCCGCCCTTCTCCTTAGACTCAGGGCGGCTTACGACTTGTTAGCAATAGCACTTTTAACAGAGCCAGCATATTGCCCCCACAATCTGGGTCCTCATTTTACCTACCTTGGAAGGATGGAAGGCTGAGTCAACCTGATGATGGTGATGAGATTTGAACCGCTGATCTACAGATCTACAGTCAGCTTCAGTGGCCTGCAGTACAGCACTCTACCTGCTGCGCCACCCCGGCTCATTTTTGCTTTGCTTGTGCAAAGGTCTCAGAAGCTGACCATATGACCCTGGTACACTAAAATTGTCATAAATATGAGTCAGTTGCCAAGCATCTGCATTTTGAGTCCATAAAGATGCTGCAACGTTCATAAGTATGGAAAATGGTCATAAATCACTTTTTTTCAGAACCATTATAACTTTGAATGGTCACTAAATAAATTGCTGTAAGTTGAGGACTATCTATGTAGATTCCTGCACCCAAAACATTAACAATTTAATAATTATACCTTATATTGCTACTTAAAATCTTAGGCTGTCTTCCAGTCCCGCTCTTCAATCAGAAAAAAAGGACCAAACAACCTCTCACATCAAATCCACTTAAAAATGAGCCAAGCAGTAACAATTCAGCGGATAATTTCAATTTCTCAGCCTTGCTTGCAGGTAAGTGGTGGACTGTTAATTTTTTAAAATATATTTTTGTCGCAAAAAATATTTTTCTAGCCTAAGGTTAAAATTTCTGGACACAGCAAAATAAATCCCTTATGAATTCTATAGAGGACTGGCATTTAAATTATATCTCTTGTAACTTTGCCTTTCCCCCCTCGTTTTTAACTGTTAAAATTCTAGGTGTATGTGTTACACGGGTAGGAATATTCCTTGTGCTTTTGTATTAATGCTAAAAGAGATATATATCATTTTCTTCAGTTTGAAAAGCTGCCTCTGCACATTTTTGCCAGAATTAATTATTGGAATAATAATTAGTTCTATTCTAATTGAAAGAGAGGGAATAGGAAAAGTGAAACATTTCCGCCTTACATTTGCGTTATACCTCTACAAAAGCATATTTGAAAAATGTAGATGTATAATAGGGCAACTATAAATATAACTGCAAGCCTAGCTTCTTTCAAAGGGATGTTCACTCATATCCCATCCATGCCTCGAATAAAAATTGGAACACAAAGATTATGAGTATCATCTTATAAAATACTTTATTTAGTGAGCTTGGTCTATCGTGCAGTGTAAAATCTAATTTTTTTATTACCAGTTCTGTGGGCGTGGCGAGGTTTGGTGGACGTGGCAGGGGAAGGACACTGCAAAATCCCCATTCCCTCCCCACTCTGGGACCAGCCAGAGGTGGTAGTTGCCAGTTCGCTGAACTATTATTATTATTATTTATTGGATTTGTATGCCGCCCCTCTCCGCAGACTCGGGGCGGTTAACAACAGTGGTAAAACAACATGAACAATCCAATTAATAAAAACAACTAAAAAACCCTTATTATATAAAACCAAACATACACACAAACATACCATGCATAACTTGCAATAGCCTAGGGGGAAAGGATAACTTAACTCCCCCATGCCTGGCGACAAAGGTGGGTCTTAAGTAATTTGCGAAAGACAAGGAGGGTGGGGGGAGTTGGTTCCAGAGGGCCGGGGCCACCACAGAGAAGGCTCTTTCCCTGGGGCCTGCCAAACAACATTGTCTAGTCAATATTTCTGCTACCAGTTCTCCAAACTGTTCAAAATTTCCTCTACCAATTCTCCAAAATATGTCAGAACCTGCTGGATTTCACCCCTGAATGAGTTATTAGCCATGTTTACAGGCAGATGAAATCCAGTAGCTTCTGACGGGTTCTGGAGAACTGGTAGAGTAGTTCAGAGAACCAGCAAATGCCTCCTCTGGCTGGCCCCAGAGTGGGGAGGAAATGGGGATTTTGCAGTAACTGTAACTTGCCATGCTCACCAAGCCACGCCCACCATGCCACACCATACTCACCAAGCCACACCCACAGAACCAGTAGTTTAAAAAATTGGATTTCACCACTGGGCTAAACAACATGAAATAAAGAATAACAGAGGGACCTTGGGGGTCTTTTAGTCCAATCCTCTGCATACGCAGGAGACGCTACACCAGAGATGGCGAATCTATGGCACAGGTGCCATGCATCTCAGCTCCAACGTGCATGTATGTGCTGACCAGATGCTTTTTGGCTCACACAGAAGCTCTGGGAGGGCGTTTTTGGCTTCTAGAGAGCCTCCGGGAGGATGGGGGAGGGTGTTTTTATCCTTTCCCGCCTCTAGGGAAGCCTGGGGAGGGTAAAACACCAGCCTACTGGGCCCACCAGAAGTTGGGAAACCAGCAATTTCTGGCCTCCAGAGGGCCTCTGGGGGCCGGGGGAAGCTGTTTTCGCCTTTCCCAGGCATTGAATTATGGGTATGGGCACTCACGCATGCGTGATAGCGCACGCCCACGCTCTTACGGCACCCGAGGAAAAAAAGGCTCGCCATCATTGCCCTATACGATTGCGGACAAAAAGTTGTCCAATCTCTTCTCAAAAGCCTTCAGTGATGAAGCATCCACAATTTCTGGAGGCAAGCCACTCCAATGGTTAATTGTCCTCACTGTCAGGAAGTTTTTCCTTAGTTCTAGATTGCTTCTGTTTTTGATTAGCTTCTATCCATTGCTTCTTGTTCTGCCTTCTTTGTGATAGCCCCTCATGTACTGGAACACAGCTATCATGTCACCCCTCTTTTCACTAGATTAGACAATTCTTTGGGATTAGCCAATTCCTTTAATTATCAGCATATTATTGCTTTAATGTAGAATTGGATTGAATGGCTAGCCATGGAAAATATTGAATCATCCAGATCTTTAAATTTGATCCAGTGAAACATTTCATCATAAGAAAGAATCCTTTAAAAGTTAGACATCCTTCCTCATCCAGATTCCCTCCAGATGATTTATCTCTTTGGGTTGGGAATTCTCGTAATTATAGTTACATCTTGGGCCAGAATACATCCGGAACTGCCTTCTACCGCATGAATCCCAGCGGCCGATAAGGTCCCACAGAGTTGGCCTTCTCCGGGTCCCGTCGACCAAAAAATGTCATTTGGCGAGGCCCAGGGGAAGAGCCTTCTCTGTGGCAGCCCCGGCCCTCTGGAATCAACTCCCCCCGGAGATTAGAATGCCCCCCACCCTCCTTGTCTTTCGCAAATTACTCAAGACCCACCTTTGTCGCCAGGCATGGGGGAGTTAGGATATTCCTTCCCCTAGGCCATTACAAGTTATGTATGGTATGTTTGTGTGTATGTTTGGTTTTTATAATAAGGGTTTTTAGTTGTTTTATTAAATTGGATTGTTACATGTTGTTTTTTATCGTTGTTGTTAGCCACCCCGAGTCTGCGGAGAGGGGCGGCATACAAATCCAATAAATAAATAAATAAATAAATCTTCTCTGAAACTCTTCAGGTTTAAGCATCTTCAGCATGTTTAAGATGTGGGGACTTTAACTCCCAGAATTCCCCAGCCAGCCATACAGGGAGTTCTGGGATTTGAAGTTGACATACCGTAAAGTTAATGAAATCAAGAAATACTGACTCAAAACCTAGGTAATCAAAAATTCAGAAGTGGAGCACTAACTCATGAGGAAAAAGTTAACCACGCACATATAACACAGTGAACATTTTCTTAATATCCCACATTAGATCAGAACCTTGATTTAAATTGGTCGTTCTGTGTCCTTTTTTTCAAGATTTCGGATGGGAAACTGAGAAGCCAGAACCAGTCCAACTGCTGAACACAGCAGGCACCAGGTATGTCAGTCCCACATCTTTATATTCCTGAAATCAAATATATTTCATGGTTATGGAAATCAATACTATATGACCACAGATAGTCCTTAACTTACAACCAGTCATTGAATGACTAATTCAAGGTTACAACGGAGCTGAAAAAAGTGACTTATGGCTGTTTTTCATACTTTGCAACCGTTGCAGCATCTTTGAGGTCATGTGATCAAAATCCAGATGCTTGGCAACTTTGCATGTACTGCACTGCATGGCTGCAGTGTCCTGGGGTCACTTGATCCCCTTTTTGTGAACTTCTGACCTTTTTGTGAACTTCTGTGAGCCGCCCTCAATCCCAGGAGAAGGATGGCATAGAAACCTGATTAAATGATAGATAGATAGATAGATAGATAGATAGAGATAGAGAGGGATAGATAGATAGATAGATAGATAGATAGATAGATAGATAGATAGATAGATAGATAGATAGATAGAAAAAGAGAGAGGGGGGCTAGATAGAGAGAGAGAGGGATAGATAGATAGATAGATAGATAGATAGATAGATAGATAGATAGATAGATAGATAGAAAGAAAGATAGATAAAGAGAGAGAGAGGGATAGAGAGAGAGAAAGAGAGAGGGGGGATAGATAGATAGATAGATAGAAAAAGAGAGAGAGAGAGGGCTAGATAGAGAGAGAGAGAAAGACAGAGAGGGATGGATAGATAGAGAGAGAGAGAGATAGAGAGAGGGCTAGATAGAGAGAGAGAGAAAGAGAGAGAGAGAGGGATAGATAGATAGATAGATAGATAGATAGATAGATAGATAGATAAAGAGAGAGAGAGGGATAGAGAGAGAGAAAGAGAGAGGGGGGATAGATAGATAGATAGATAGATAGATAGATAGATAGATAGATAGATAGATAGATAGATAGATAGATAGTGAATGGGCAAGTCAGGTTCATTTAACAACTGTGTTATTAATGTAACAGCTGCAGAAATTTACTTAACAGTTATGGCAGGAAAGATTGTAAAATGGATTGAAAAACTCCCTTAGCTACTGTCTTGCTTAGCAACATAAGTTTTTTGACTCAATTGTGGTCACAAATCAAGGATTATCTATATTACCTCTATGTAATGTTTTAATCTTCATTATTCACGGTAATGATGAAACCTTTTCTCCGAAGCCCATCAGAGCTTGCTAGTCCGTCTGCTTTGTCAAGGCAACAACACACATCAAAGCTGACATTGCCTCATGCAGGAAGCAACTTGAATAACCGGAGGTGGGTGACAACATTCTCCAAAATGAATGTCGATGCACAGTTGAGGTCATCATTTCTGAGCTCTTGGAACTGCATGCTTTTATGTCTGATCTGCCTGTGTGTGGCTCTTCATATCTGTGCCTGTCAATAAAGTAATCTTTGATATCTCAATGTACTGAGTTGATACTCTGGGATAGCCCCACCCCCACCCCCATGCTTGATCAGTATAATATTGTTTCTAATTCTCAGATCAGGCCATTGATTGATTGATTGATTTCATTTCATTTCTATGCTGCCCTCCTGGAAGCAACTCAGTGTGGCAATATGCAA
Organism: Erythrolamprus reginae; assembly: GCF_031021105.1. Lineage (NCBI taxonomy): Eukaryota > Metazoa > Chordata > Lepidosauria > Squamata > Dipsadidae > Erythrolamprus > Erythrolamprus reginae. The sequence goes on along the minus strand of NC_091950.1, from coordinate 422,016,329 downwards.
AGAAATCTAAATTACTTTAAAAGAATTATATAAATTACTAAAAAGTATTAAAAACCCCATATAAAGTCATACTCATTCCTCCAGTTCAATCATACATAGTATTAGCTGGAGACAATCTCATCACTCATGACCCCCATGCCCCGTAGAGGTAGGTCTTGAGAGCTCTATGAAATAGCAGGAAGGAGGGGGCGGTACGTATCTCCGGAGGGAGTTTGTTCCAGAGGGCCGGGGCCGCCACAGAGAAGGCTCTTCCCCTAGGTCCCACCAGGCAACGTTGTCTGGCCGATGGGACCTGGAGAAATAACAGGGAGGACAATTTTTTGCAAAGTGGGGAGGAGGGAGACTTGTTGGTATGGACAGCATTTGAACCGCAATACAGACATCACCATCCAGCTCATAACAATTCTATCCTACTTGCCTCTTTAATTATAATTCCATGCCATATTTCTTCACTGTGCTATCACTACCCCCTCCACCCCCCGGCAGCCCTTGCCCACCTTAATAAAGACAAAGAGGATGGTGATATATTTAGGGATTCATCAAAAGGAGTCTCCAAAGAATCCCCAGAGTCTTTTTACAAGCCATAACACAGGTTCTGAAAGGAGGCATGTTTATTGCAGGGGTGTCTTGGCAACTGGTTCATATTTACAATGGTTGCATTGTCCCAGGGTCACGATCTTCTTTTGCGACCTTCTTACAAGAAAGTCAGTGGGGAAACCAGCTGCACTTAACAACCATATTACTAATTTAAGAACTGCAGAGATATACTTAACAAATGCGACGAGGAAAGTCATGAATCGGGGCACAGCTCACTTAACAAATTTCTCACTTAGCAACAGAAATGTTGCACTCAATTGTGGTTGTAAGTTGAGGACCACCTATATACCCTTTATTATTGTTACAAATAACTCAAGATGGCAGACATGCCTAATCTCCCCCCCCCTCCTCCTTCTCCCCCTCCTCTTCCTTCTATTTTTCACTATCACAACAACCCTCTGAGGTGGGGCCAGGCTGAGAAAGAGGGACTGGCCCAAAGTCCTGCCTTAAGACAGGAAGGCAGTTGGCTTTCCTGTCTTAAGGCAGGATTAGAACTCAGAGTTCCCCACTTTCTAGCCCTGGGGACAAGGAGGCTTAGAGACGGCTGTAGAGAGGCCGAATTGTGCAACAATGGTGTGAATCTTCGTTCTGGGCCCGCAAAATGTTTGTGTATTTTTTTTTCTAGGCCTCTACAATAGGGGGTCTCCAACCTTGGCAACTTTAAGACTTGTGGACTTCAACTCCCATAATTCCCCAGCCAGGAATTCTGTTATTCTTTTCTTGGATGGAAGGCCACCAGGAAATCTTGGGATTATAAAATAGATTGTGAATTTCGGGGCAGAGATGAAGATAAGCTTGATCTAGATGGACTTGATTAAAAGAAACTGAATGCTACTTTGAGGAAAGGCTTAATATATATTTGCCTTGAGTGCCGAAATTCATATAGATAGATAGATAGATAGATAGATAGATAGATAGATAGATAGATAGATAGATAGATAGATAGATAGATGAATGATAGATAGATAGATAGATAGATAGATAGATAGATAGATAGATAGATAGATAGATAGATAGATTGGATTTGTATGCCGCCCCTCTCCGGAGACTCGGGGCAGCTAACAGCGACAATAAAACAGTGTACAATAGTAATTTGGTATTAGAAATGATTAAAAATCCATTAATATAAAAACCAAACATACATACATACATACCATGCATAGAATTGTAAAGGCCTAGGGGGAAAGAGGATCTCAATTCCCCCATGCCTGGCGGCAGAGGTGGGTTTTAAGTTGTTTATGAAAGGCAAGGAGGGTGGGGGCAGTTCTAATCTCTGGGGGGAGTTGGTTCCAGAGGGTCGGGGCCGCCACAGAGAAGGCTCTTCCCCTGGGTCCCGCCAGGTGTCATTGCTTATTGTTGATATTGTTTTTATCATTGCTGTAAGCCGCCCGAGTCTATGGAGAGGGGCAGCATACAAATCTAATAAATAATAATAATAATAACGGAATGAGTGGAAAGCAGAGAAAGAGGCTTACACTATCAGCTGCTGTGCGTATTTTAAGTAGTATCTGTAGATAGACGGGTGGGCAGATGAAAGGATAGGTAGTTAGGACCACCGACAGATAATAAAGTCTTATTTCGTTCCAGGCAGGAGGAAAGCACTAACGTTTGGAAAAGAGAGGACTTCCCAGCTTTCGGCCGCAGAACAGAGAGCAAAAAGCTTTCAGAACTGGATGACCACCCCAGTCATTGGATGAAGCCAGGAGCCATGTATCAGAAGTCAGCTGGCCTGCCCCAGGCATCGCAGAGAAGCAGAAGAGAAGAGGCAGAAGATTGGGATCCGGCTCTTTCCCAGTGGTCTGCAGTTCCAACAGCCAGGATGAGAAATCTGCAGACTCAGGAGCCCTCCTACACGTTTAAACACAGCCCTGGCCCACAAAACACCCACAAGGAAAAAGCTGACCATTTGCAAAGCAACAAAACAATCCAGGTAAAAAGATCCAGGCATGTACCGTGTTTCCCCCAAAATAAGACCCTGAAAATAAGACCCTTTTTTTGAACCCTGAAGGAAGTACTGGGCCTTATTCAAAGGCCCGATTTGGCTTATTATCAGGGAAGGTCTCATTTTGGGGCACACGTATTTCTATTAAGGAGGATTGTGAATCCTTCTTATTTTCCAATCTGAAAAAGAGTTGTTTAAAGAACTTGGTGACTTTAAGCAGCTGCCAAAAAAGCCAACCCAGTTCTAGGCTGCAATAGAATCAAGATCACGTGAAGTGTTAATACCACTTTATAAGGCCTTGGTAAGGCCACACTTGGAATACTGCATTCAGTTTTGGCCACCACGATGCGAAAAGTATATTGAGACTCTAGAAAAAGTGCAGAGAAGAGCAACAAAGAGGATTAGGGGACTGGAAGCTAAAACATATGAAGAACGGTTGCAGGAACTGGACATGGCTAGTTTAATGAAAAGAAGGACCAGGGGAGACAGCATAGCAGTCTTCCAATATTTCAGGAGTTGCCACAAAGAAGAAGGAGTCAATCTATTCTCCAAAGCACCTGAAGCAATGACAAAAAGCAATGGGTGGAAACTAATCAAGGAGAGAAGCAACTTAGAACTAAGGAGAAATTTCTTGACAGTCAGAATGGTTGACCAGTGGGACAGCTTGTCTCCAGAAGTTATGAATGCTCCAACACTGGAAGTTTTTAAGAAGATGTTGGATAACCATCTGAAGTAGTGTGGGGTTTCCTGCCAAAGCAGGGGGTTGGACTAGAAGACCTCCAGGGTTCCTTTCAACTCTGTTGTTGTTTATATTATTATTATTATTATTATTATTATTATTATTATTATTATTATTATTATTATTATTATTATTATTACAGAGGCCAAGGCATAGACTTCCTCAAAATTCCAATTCATTAGCAGAGCCATCTTAGCACATCTGTGAGAAACCCGAATCTAAGGAGCTTCTCCACCCAGTTTAAAGTTCCTTCCCTGTGTCCTCAGGGTCACATGAATGGTGCAAATGGGTGTGTAGCCTCCTACAACACAGTGAAAAAAGTGACTTGAGACAATCTTTTTGCACACTTACAATTTTTATACCGTCCCCATAATTACGTGACCAAAATTCAGATCCTTGACAACTGGTTCATACTTATGATGGTTGCATCGTCCCTTTTGCGACTGTCTGACAAGCAAACTCAACGGTGCAGCCAGATTCACTTAATGACTATGCGACTAACTTTACAATAGCAGTTTCACTTAATGACAGTGGCAAGGGGGCAACACTCACTTAGCAAATGTCTCATAATTACAGAAATTTTGGGTTCGATTGTTGTCGTAAGTCAAGGACTAACTGTAAATAGCAACGTTCTCACTTAAACTCAAAACATGATGCATTAATCATTGGCCTATCTCTCTTCTTTTGTTTTGTCCCTGTGTCAAAGAAAAAGCCAGCGGTCTACTCTAAAGCGAAGGAAAAAGAGAATTCTCTCCGAATTTTATCTGCTGTCATTGAAAGCATGAAGCACTGGAGTCAATATTCTAGTAAAACTCCACTGTTATTTGAGATACTGGGTGAGTACAGTAAGATGGTTGGGGCAGTTTTCCATATAAGAATATTGGTCGTATCATCCCAAAAGAGCCAATTACTTTAAAAATATTTCAGCCAACTTCTTCAGCATTTCTTTGCTAAATCTGGATTTATATCCTGGGTAACATTACTAGAATTCCATGTCTCTTCTTAGAAAACCCACCGAACATTGTCTCTGCCTCTGAAAAGCTTTCAGACCAATAATTATGCTGCATTATTGGACAGGGAGTCATTGCTCACAGTCGCTCATGCCCTCATCACCTCGAGGTTCGATTACTGCAACACTCTCTACATGGGGCTACCTCTGAAAAGTGTTCGGAAACTTCAGATCGTGCAGAATGCGGCCGCAAGAGCCATCATGGGGCTTCCTAGATTCGCCCACGTTTCTTCAACACTCCGGCGCTTGCATTGGCTGCCGATCAGTTTCCGGTCACAATTCAAAGTGTTGATTATGACCTATAAAGCCCTACATGGCACTGGACCAGAATACCCTTCGGGACCCCCTTCTGCCGCACAAATCCCAGCGACCGATAAGGTCCCACAGACTTGGCCTTCTCTGGGTCCCGTCGACTAAACAATGTCGTTTGGCGGGCCCCAGGAGAAGAGCCTTCTCTGTGGCGGCCCCGGCCCTCTGGAATCAACTCCCCCTGGAGATTAGAACTGCCCCCACCCTCCCTATCTTTCATAAACTACTCAAGACTCACTTATACCGCCAGGCATGGGGGAGTTGAGACACCTTTCCCCCAGGCTTTTTTATATTTTGTTTCATGTTTGGTATGAATGTGTTGTTTGGTTTTTTAAATATGATAGGGTTTTATATGTTTTTTAATATTAGATTTGTTCTACTATAATATTGTTTTTATTATTGTTGTGAGCCGCCCCGAGTCTTCGGAGAGGGGCGGCATACAAATGTAATTTTTTATTATTATTATTATTATTATTATTATTATTATTATTATTATTATTATTATTATTATTATTATTATTTAGGTGTTCTGGACTCTGCCGTTACCCCAGGACAATTTGGGTCAAAAACTTTCCTTTTGAGAGATGGAAAAGAAACTGTGACATGCGTATTTTACGAGATTGTAAGTATATATATTTGTATAATCTTTAATTAAAGATGCACTGGGTATGCTGACTCCATGACAACCTACACTATAAGCCAATACAGGTAGTCCTCAACTTATAACCTTTCATTTAGCGACCGTTCAAAGTTACAACGGCACTTTTAAAAAGTGACTTTGCAGCATCCCCGTGGTCACGAGATCAAAATTTGGGCGCTTGGCAGCTGACTCATATTTATGACGGTTCACAGCATCCAAGGGTCACGTGATCCCTTTTTGCAACCTTCTGAGAAGCAAAGTCAATGGGGGAGCCAGATTCACTTAACAACCATTTTACTAACAACTGCAATGTTGACTTAACAACTGTGGCAAGAAAGATCATAAAATGGAACAAAATGCACTTGACAATAATCTCACTTAGCAAGAGGAATTTTGGACTCAATTGTGGTCGTGAGTCGAGGGCTACCTGTGTCATCAATGCATCTTGGTTCTAGCGGGTTCCTTTTGTCCGAGTCATCCTTAGTAAAGAATTGATTATATCTGTGGACCCTAATTTTAGAAGGTTGCAATTTATTTATTTATTTTATTTTATTAGATTTGTCATCATTGCGATTAAAAATCTATCCACAATAAGTCTTTTAAAAGGTATGATGCAAAAAGGATATTGAGACTCTAGAAAAAGTGCAGAGAAGAGCAAGAAAGGGGGTTAGGGGACTGGAGGCTAAAACATATGAAGAACGGTTGCAGGAACTGGGCATGGCTAGTTTAATGAACAGAAGGACCAGGGGACACAGGATAGCAGTGTTTCAATATCTCAGGGGTTGCCCCAAAGAAGAGGGAGTCAACCTATTCTCCAAAGCACCTGAGGGTAGAACAAGAAGCAATGGGCGGAAAACAAGGAGAGAAGCAACTTAGAACTAAGGAGAAATTTCCTGTCAGTAAGAACAGTTAATCAATGGAACTGCTTGCCTCCAGAAGTTTTAAATGCCCCAACACTGGAGGTTTTTAAGCAGATGTTGAATAACCATCTGTCTGAAGTAGTATTTTCTCCCCAAGCAGGGGGTTGGACTAGAAGACCTCCAAGGTCCCTTCCAACTCTGCTGTTGTTATTATTATTATAGGTATATCAAGAGTGATCAAAATACATTATAAATCAGTAAGAAACATTTGGTGCTTCTATTTCTAAATGAAAGGAGTAAGTGGAGGGGGGAAATTGTGTTTGTGAGTGACATAGGGGAAGGTCTGGTAGGGAAGGTTTGCCTATTTGCCGATGACTCTAAAGTGTGCAATAGGGTTGATATTCCTGGAGGCGTCTGTAATATGGTAAATGATTTAGCTTTACTAGATAAATGGTCAAAGCAATGGAAACTGCAGTTTAATGTTTCCAAATGTAAAATAATGCACTTGGGGAAAAGGAATCCTCAATCTGAGTATTGTATTGGCAGTTCTGTGTTAGCAAAAACTTCAGAAGAAAAGGATTTAGGGGTAGTGATTTCTGACAGTCTCAAAATGGGTGAGCAGTGTGGTCGGGCAGTAGGAAAAGCAAGTAGGATGCTTGGCTGCATAGCTAGAGGTATAACAAGCAGGAAGAGGAAGATTATGATCCCACTATATAGAATGCTGGTGAGACCACATTTGGAATACTGTGTTCAGTTCTGGAGACCTCACCTACAAAAAGATATTGACAAAATTGAACGGGTCCAAAGACGGGCTACAAGAATGGTGGAAGATCTTAAGCATAAAACGTATCAGGAAAGACTTCATGAACTCCATCTGTAGAGTCTGGAGGACAGAAGGAAAAGGGGGGACATGATCGAAACATTTAAATATATTAAAGGGTTAAATAAGGTCCAGGAGGGAAGGGTTTTTAATAGGAAAATGAACACCAGAACAAGGGGACACAATCTGAAGTTAGTTGGGGGAAAGATCAAAAGCAACATGAGAAAATATTATTTCACTGAAAGAGTAGTAGATGCTTGGAACAAACTTCCAGCAGACGTGGTAGATAAATCCACATTAACTGAATTTAAACATGCCTGGGATAAACAGAGATCCATCCTAAGATAAAATACAGAAAATAGTATAAGGGCAGACTAGATGGACCATGGGGTCTTTTTCTGCCGTCAGACTTCTATGTTTCTATGTTTCTAAATTGCTCTCCTATGTCTCCTATTCCTTTCTTCTATTCCTATATCTCTTCTCCTATTCTTTCATTGATATGTTCTATTCCTATATCTTCTCTTCTCTTCTCATAATAATAATAACAACAACAACAGAGTTGGAGGTCTTCTAGTCCAACCCTTCCGTCCCCTGTCCTATTGCTCTCCTATATCTCCTATTTATTTATTATTACTTATTTATTTATTATTTAGATTTGTATGCCGCCCCTCTCCGCAGACTCGGGGTGGCTCACAACAAAGTGAAACAATTTACAACAAATCTAAATTACAGTTTAAAAATATTTTTAAAACCCCATTTTCTAAACAAACATACATACAGACATACCATTCATAAATTGTATATGCCCGGGGGAGATGTCTCAGTTCCCCCATGCCTGACGACAAAGGTGGGTCTTAAGGAGCTTACGAAAGGCAAGGAGAGTAGGGGCAGTTCTAATCTCCGGGGGGAGTTGGTTCCAGAGGGTCGGGGCTGCCACAGAGAAGGCTCTTCCCCTGGGGCCCGCCAACCGACATTGTTTAGTTGACGGGACCCGGAGAAGGCCCACTCTGTGGGACCTAATCGGTCGCTGGGATTCGTGCGGCAGCAGGCGGTCTCGGAGATATTCTATTCCTTTCTTCTATTCCTATGTCTGTTCTTCTATTCTTTCATTGATATATTTTACTATGAGTATCTCCTCTATAACCTTCATCATGTATTTTACTATGTGTATATAGATATATACCCACTAAAACCCTCATTGTGTATTGGACAAAATAAATAAATAAATAAAATAACCTTATAAATAAATAAGTAAATAAGTAAATAAGTAAATAAATAAAATAACCTTTTATCCTTCTCTGAAAAAAAGGATCGCGAGCTACCGAGATTAATCAGAGGGCGTGTCCACAGATGCATGGGGAATTACGATGCCAAACACAAGGTGTTCAAGTGTGTTTCCGTGAGGCCAGCAACAGCGGCTGAACAGCAAACTTTCCAGGGTTTTGTTAAGGCCGCTGATGTGGAGATGTGCCGATTTGTAAAAACAAGCAACGAAATTTAAACATCTTTGATGCAGCTCAGGAATCTTTGAAGAAACAAGTCACTTTTTGCGTGTGTCTTTTTTCGCTGGATGTTGTAACACAAAAAGGAAGTCGTGCTAGAAACCCTATTTATTTGTCATTGTTCGTGTGAAAGCATTGTCGGCATCAATTGCAAATGGTATTAAAAAATAAAATAAAATAACTGCAGTTCATTTTTAATATTTTAATATAGGTGGTTTATTTTTTCCCCTTCCAATTTAATAAATTTATATTACCAAACTCAATTAGTAGATATCTCCTCACAAGGCTCCAGGGAAGAGTAGGCCATCTGCAGAAATATATTCAAAAACTGGACGGAGATCAATGATTACCTCATGTCTCCAAACCAAGTAAACAATCCTTGGGAATAACGAAACAGATAGCTAATTTCCTACTAATAACATCTGCATTTCCTTATTTCTGTCCATCATCTCTATTAAACCTAGACTGCTTAACTGCCCTGCCAGAAACATTGAAACCTTAGAAACAACCATAAAAACACAACAAACAACTATAGACTCCTTAGAAGCACATTTAGAAGCACTAATAATAGCAAATTTTGAAGTGTGTTTTACATTTTTTGGAAAGAATAATAATACAGCACAGAAAAATGAATAATCAGCCCATATAATCCTATCACAATTCAACAACCCCTACCTCAACCAATCACTAACCAAACAAACAATACTGTATCTCCATTCTCAAGATGCCATTGAACTATTTGTTCTAGATGTCACCAGCAAACGAGATATCAGAAAAACACGTAACATTATCAGCAGCCATCATACATCAACTATCACCTCTGAGGAAATCATTGAAATTTCTAGAGAGGGTCCTGAGTTCGTTTAGTTACCTTTCAAAGTTTATTTATTTATTTATTAATCAGATTTGTATGCCACCCCTCTCTGCAGACTCGGCAGTGGAAAATATTATATGAAAAAATATAAGGACAATTCTATCTGTCCGTCCATCACCCTGGGGGGGGGGAAGTTATTGACCCCCTCAGAGAGGGTCCGCAACTTGGGCGTCCTCCTCGATCCACAGCTCACATTAGAGAACCATCTTTCAGCTGTGGCAAGGGGGGCGTTTGCCCAGGTTCGCCTGTTGCACCAGTTGCGGCCCTATCTGGACCGGGAGTCACTGCTCACAGTCACTCATGCCCTCATCACCTCGAGGTTCGACTACTGCAATGCTCTCTACATGGGGCTACCTTTGAAGAGTGTTCCGAAACTTCAGATCGTGCAGAATGCAGCTGCGAGAGCAATCATGGGCTTCCCCAAATATGCCCATGTTACACCAACACTCTGCGGCCTGCACTGGCTGCCGATCAGTTTCCGGTCACAATTCAAAGTGTTGGTTATGACCTATAAAGCCCTTCATGGCACCAGGCCAGATTATCTCAGAGACTGCCTTCTGCTGCACGAATCCCAGCTACCAGTTAGGTCACACAGAGTGGGTCTTCTCCGGGTCCCGTCAACTAAACAATGTCGTTTGGCGGGACCCAGGGGAAGAGCCTTCTCTGTGGCGGCCCCGGCCCTTTGGAACCAATTCCCCCCAGAGATTAGAATAGCCCCCACCCTCCTTGCCTTTCGTAAGCTTCTTAAAACCCACCTCTGCCGTCAGGCATGGGGGAACTGAGATACTCTTTCCCCCTAGGCCTTTACTATTTACGCATGATATGTTTGTATGTTTGGTTTTATAATAAGGGGTTTCTTAGTTGTTTAGTATTGGATTGTTACATGCTGTTTTTTATCACTGTTGTTAGCCACCCTGAGTCTGCGGAGAGGGGCAGCATACAAATTCAATAAATAATAATCATTTTTCACACGTTTCACATTCGGATGCCTTTTGCGACAAGCGAGCAAAGTCAAGGGGGAAGCCAGATTCACTTAACAACCGTGTGACTCACTTAAGAATGTCGGCAAGTAAGGTCATAAAATGGGGCCCAACTCACTTAACAAATTTCTCACTTAGCAACATAGATCCAGTGCTCAAATTGTCCCAAATCAAAGACCACCTGTACTAATTATACGGTGAAAGTTAAACCACTAAAATAAAGGACAAAAATGAGGCTTTGGGGAATCAATCAATCTAACGGACAGCTTTCTGAAACAAAGGACTGTCCTTCCTAATAAAGGACATATGGCCACTGTAATTAACAGTCCAAATGAAGTTATAAAACCACATACCACATATTGCAATTCTACTACTGGAAACAGCTGGCAATTATCAAGAAAACGGCAATTTTTTTTTCTCCCCAGTGCAAATGTGACATTCCCCAAAGAGAGCTATAGCATCCATTGGAATAATATATAGGTTACCATGAAGCATTTCATACTTTCCTTCTTTTGTGTAGTTGTCTTTTGCCAAAATAAAATTGCCAGCTTGCTCTTTCCTATCAACTTCTACCAAGAATTCAATTTAATATAAAGAGGCTGCCTTGTTTAGATTCTGTGCGGTTGCTTATTTCAAAGCAACTGCAACAACAAAAAAAGACCCCCGCTGTTTTCTCGAATGAATTAAGCCCTGCTCAGATCAATAATAATTCGATATTATTAGCCATTCTCTTTCATCTTGTAGAAATTGAAGAGGAGATTTTGCTTGGATAACAGAAAAACGACAGCAAGTTTTGCTGACAATTAGTTGCTTTATTTTCATACCGTCTCGGCATATCAGAAAATTCAGATTTTTTAAGCCACTGGAAATAGCTGTTCGACAAACACAAGGGGTTGGTTAATATTTTAAAAACAGGAGGCACCGTGACAAAAATACAGAAACCACAAGTCATGGAAAATACAGCTTTTTGTTACACGTAAAATTATTTACATCTATTTATATTTATATATACAGTATTTATACCTTTAGACTGCTTGAACCTGAACCAGTAATTTTTGCTTTTTTATTTTTAAAAAAGGAAAAAAAATGATATGCACATTTGAAATGGCAGATTTCTTAAAATTCCTCAGTATGAGCAATTTATACGATCCAGTTTTTGTGCAATTTTTACCACAAACTTGATCTCGTAAGGATGACTTACATTTCCTTCAACCAAAGATCCGAGTTCCATCAGAATCGGGTGGGCTTAGATATCCGGGAAGCATTTGTGTTGGTAACAACCCCAGGGTAGGTAGAGTCCTTGACTTACAACAGCTCGTTGCAAGCAATGAAAAAAGTGATTTATGTCTGTTTTTCACACTCTGAACTGTTGTGGCATCTTCACGGTCACAGAATCCAAATTTGGATGGTTGGCAATGATTCTTACTTATGACGATTGTGGGATCCCCTTTTGCGACCTTCTGAGAAGCAAAGTCAATGGGAAACCACATTCACTTAACAAACATGAATAGAGTAGAAGTAGAGTAGAAGAGAATAGAAAATGGAAAAGAAAGGAATGGAATAGAATAGAGGATAGAAAGAAAAAGAATAGAGGGGATGGGAGGGGAATGAATAGAATAGAATAATGGAATGAAGAAAGATAGAAGAATAGAATAGAGAATAGAAAGAAAAAGAATAGAATGGAGAGGGGATGGGAGGGGAATGAATAGAATAAAATAGAATAATGGAATGAAGAAAGATAGAATAGAAGAATAGAATAGAGAATAGAAAAAAGAATAGAATGGAGAGGGGATGGGAGGGGAATGAATAGAATAGAATAGAATAATGGAATGAAGAAAGATAGAAGAATAGAACAGAATAGAGAATAGAAAGAAAAAGAATAGAATGGAGAGGGGATGGGAGGGGAATGAATAGAATAAAATAGAATAATGGAATGAAGAAAGATAGAATAGAAGAATAGAATAGAGAATAGAAAAAAAAGGAATAGAATGGAGAGGGGATGGGAGGGGAATGAATAGAATAGAATAATGGAATGAAGAAAGATAGAATAGAAGAATAGAATAGAATAGAGAATAGAAAGAAAAGGAATAGAATGGAGAGGGGATGGGAGGGGAAGGAATAGAATAGAATAGAATAATGGAATAAAGAAAGATAGAATAGAAGAATAGAATAGAATAGAGAATAGAAAGGAATGGAATGGAGAGGGGAGGGGAAGGAATAGAATAGAATAAAGGAATGAAGAAAGAATAGGATAGAATAGGATAGGATAAGAACCGGAATGGAATGGAATGAAATAGTACAGGATGGGATAGAACAGGATAAGAATTAAATGGAACAGATTTCAAACAGGAGAGGAGAGGGAGAGGAGTTGGAAGGGACCTTGAAGGTCTTCATTCGTAGGTCATTTCAGGCAAATGATTGTCCAATCTCTTAACTTTTAACAACTGCAATGATTCACCTAACAACTGTGTGAAAAAGGTCATCAAATGGGGCCAAATTTACTTAACCCAGGTCTGGTTTAAATGCTGGGTTCAATGCTCAACTCTGGTAAGTCAAGGGCTGCTACCTGTTGCATCCACACCACTTGAGAATTATGAAAAGGCATCCATTGAGGTATGAGCAGGCGCAACTCTGCGCATGGCTTTGAACATCTGGAGACAGGAAACATGCTGGACAGCTGGGCTTCCTGACCCAACCTTTTTTTTTTCTTTTTCCTAAACATCGAGGCTGTTTTAGTGACTATCACAAAAAAAAGACCTGGATGCAAAGATTACCTTTCTCCATTCTTTTAGAAAAGAGGATTTTTACGCCCAAAATATACTTTCTTTGGGAAAAAAACCAAACCAAACCCACAAGTAGACAACTGATTCCATGCATATTTTTTTACAGCGGAAGAATTTAAAAAAAAATTAATCTACCCATGCAGGAAAGACCTGCAGAATCAACTTTGAAGTGATTGTTTCCTGATATTTCGACTGGTTTTTAACAAACTGTACCTGTTTCTTTTTCATTACTTTAAAAAATGGCCTTTTAAAATAAAGTTTAAAAAAAATACAAAATGGAAGCATCGATCTACATTTTCCGATATAAATTTCCAGAGGTGCGAGAGGGAAGCACTTTCAACGTCAGAATTACTGAGTTCTAGAAACTTGTTATAAATACAAAAGGGGGGTCATGGCCACAGAATCTTTATGGGAATTCTTAAAAAAAAAAAAATCAGTGTTCTGCAGATAACTTCATTATACGGCACCAAAACTCACTCACCAAACTTCCGATTTCCGGAAGGGGGAAAAATAAATGAAAAAGGACATATCTCATGCATACCGACAAGTCACTTTTCTAGTGAGACACTAAAGTGAACAAACTGTAAACATTACAGAAACTTATTTTTTTTGTTTTGTCTTTAGAAACATACACGTATAGAGAAATACAAAGACATTTTTACAACACTGTACATTTTCACTGGTTGATGAAGCTTTTGACTAAATGTTTGCTATCCATGTAATGCGCGTTTAATGTTAAAAAGGCACAGGTTGGTTAAGAAAGAAAGCGTTGTACAACTCATCCCTTTATTTCATGTTCTTCCGTCTTCCTCAGTTCCTCCTCCTACACATTTTACTTTTCCAATATTTCCTTGCCTTCTAAAAAAGAGCCGTTTCCAAAAAAATGCTCCAGTCATTTATAATTCTGGCCAACATCTATCATTTATATCAGATTTAGAGGCTACGCTACACTGGGCTTCGAGTTTAAAAACCAAAAAGTGCTTATATACAGGTAGACCTCAACTTGCAATGATTTGTTTAGTGACATTAAAATGAGGTTGGAAAAAAGTGATCGTTGGTCACACTTAATGACTGCTGCAGAATCTCATGGTCATAATTCAGCTGCTTGGCAACTGTCTCGTATTTATGACGGTTGAGGAGAGGGTGGGGTCACACGATCTTCTTTCTCGACCTTCGGACAAGCCAAGTCAATGGTTAAAGCCAGATTGACCAAACGACAGTGTTACTCAGTGTTCCCTCTAATTTTTTTGGGGGGGGTGGGCGGAAAAGTATAGTGTCTGAGCGGCAGTCCCTTCGGGACTGGGCGGCACAGAAAAAATAAACAAATAAATAAATAAACAAACAAACAAACAAAAAACCCACCCTGTTTTGCCTCAGAGAATTTCAAAATAAAATACTGTACTGTGTGTCTATAACAGTGAGCTCATAATAGGGCAACTCTATCAATATCAAAATGCCACTTAAATAGTTGAGCTAGTTTCAAACTAGATTTTGATTTTCTTTCTCTCTTCCTTCCTCCCATTCTTTTTCTGTCTCTTTTCCTTCCTCTCTTTTTTCTATCTGTTTCTCTCTCTTCCTCTCTTCCTCTCTCTCTCCTTCCCTCTCACTCTTTCCCTCTCGGCTTCTGGGCAGGTTTGGAAAACTCTGAGTTGATGATGATTTTTAAGTGAGCGATTGCTCACTGCTCAGCTTAGAGGGAACTATGGTGTTACTCGTGAATCAACTTTAGCGATTCACTTAACAACCAGGTCGAGAAAGGTCATACAATGGGGTGAATCGCACCTAATAAATGTCCCGCTTATCGACAATAATGTAGGGCTCAATTGAGGTTGTAAGTCGATGACTATCAGTATTCTAGCGAATCGGGGAGGTGTCTATTTAAATCTACTTCTGAATGTTTTATCTCATTTTTTGGAAATACAGTGGTACCTCTACCTAAAAACGCCTCTACTTATGAACTTTTCTAGATAAGAACCGGGTGTTCAATATTTTTTTTTGCTTCTTCTCAAGAACCATTTTCCACTTACAAACCCGAGCCTCCAAAACTGTCTCTCTAGGAATCTCCTGGGAGAAAACAGGGCTGGAAAAGGCAGGGAGAAGCCTCCGTGGGGCCTCTCTAGGAATCTCCTGGGAGAAAACAGGGCTGGAAAAGGCAGGGAGAAGCCTCCGTGGAGCCTCTCTAGGAATCTCCTAGAGGAAACAGGGCCAGGAAAGGCAGGGAGAAGCCTCTGTGGGGCCTCTCTGGGAATCTCCAGGGGGAGGAAACAGGGCCGGAAAAGGCAGGGAGAAGCCTCCATGGGGCCTCTCTAGGAATCTCCTGGGAGGAAACAAGGCCTCCACCCTCCCTGTGGTTTCCCCAATTGCACACATTATTTGCTTTTACATTGATTCTTATGGGAAAAATTGCTTCTTCTTACAAACTTTTCTATTTAAGAACCTGGTCACGGAACAAATTAAATTCGTAAGTACAGGTACCACTGTATAAAGAAAAATATCTCACCACATTTTTGCCTTTTGTTCCTGAATCAAGCTCACCTTAGTTCCTCCCTACAAGTCATGGTATATTTGTGCAATTTAGCACACTGTGATGCTAACCTACTTAAAGATGCATGTTTTCTGCCATAAATTGAACTAATTCAATTAACAAGATTGGCGCATTTTGCAGTGATCAAAGACCAAATCTTGGCTACCCTCTCCCTACACACAAAAGCCAATCCTATTTTTACCTGAATTACAAGATGCAGCAAACACTAAAACAGAAATGCTGTGTTGTGACACCGATTGCGCGGGCGTTGTGACCGATTCGCATCAGTGCCATTTCTCTTGGCCCCGGTCTTCGCTTTTTAGATTAACATGCCTGTGATCTCCAAAACGGCTTCTGGCAATTCCTGCATTGTATTTGTAACGGCTTTAGTCCTGAAAATTGCATATCCTAAGATTACATAGTCTGAACGACAGACCGGCGTACTTTCCCATTAGGCGGAAAGCTAAGAGCAAGTCCAATTTCCTTTAGTATAAATAAATAAAAGCGAATAATTATTGCTTAAAGAAAGCCGTAAAAGATTGCATTGTATTGTTTTTACAGGCTCCCAATTCAGCAGCTAAATGAATTTTCTTCTTTAAATCTGAAATAAAATGACATATATACTGACTTTCCTTAGTTTGATGCCCTCTTCAAATGCCTTGGATTAAATGGCTTTTTTTCCCCACTGAAATATAACCAAGTGTTATATTTATTTTGGCCATTCAATGATGCTGCAAACACAGAAATCCTTTATTCCAATAGAATAAAGTCTGAGTCCCTCCAAATGTGTTTGGACTAAGATTCCCAGAATCCTGTCTTACTAATATGCCCATTAGAGACCTCTGGGAATTGTAGTTCCAATTGACGCAGGTGGCTTTAAGCTGGAGAAAAGCTGTTAGAAACAGCTAAATGGAATAGCCATGCACATCATCCCCCGCCCTGTGGCCACAATTTATGATTTATTTTATTTTTGCAGGAAAGCGATGTATCCTTCTGGTTTTGTTGACACTCTAGAACAGAGGTCTTCAAACTTGGCAACTTTAAGACTTGTGGACTTCAACTCCCAGAATTCTCCAGCCAGCATAGCTCATTTATCTCATCCCAGAATCCTCCAGCAGAGCTGGCTGGAGAATTTTGGGAGTTGAAGTCCACAAGTCTTAAGTTTGAAGACCCCCTGCTCTAGAAAGAGTGCAGAGAAGAGCAACAAAGATTTTTAGGGGGCTAAAGGATAAAGCATACGGAGAACTCTTGCAGGAATTGGGTATGTCTAAAATATAATGAAAAGAAGGACTAGGGGGGGACATGATAGCAGTCTTCCAATATTTGAGGGGTTGCCACAAAGAAGAGGGGGGGGGGTCAACCTATTCTCCAAAGAACCTGAAGGCAGGATAAGAAGCAAAGGATGGGAACTAATTAAGGAGAGAAGCAACCTGGAACTAAGGAGAAATTTCAGGACGGCGAGGACAATTAACCAAATTGATGGCAAATGATTTAGCTTTACTAGATAAGTGGTCAAAGCAATGGAAACTGCAGTTTAATGATTCCAAATGTAAAATAATGCACTTGGGGAAAAGGAATCTTGAATCTGAGTATTGTATTGGCAGTTCTGTGTTAGCAAAAACTTCTGAAGAGAAAAATCGTGATTTCTGACAGTCTCAAAATGGGTGAACAGTGCAGTCAGGCGGTTGGGAAAGCGAGTAAAATGCTTGGCTGCATAGCTAGAGATATAACAAGCAGGAAGAGGGAGATTGTGATCCCGCTGTATAGAGCGCTGGTGAGACCACATGTGGAATACTGTGCTCAGTTCTGGAGACCTCAACTACAAAAAGAGATTGATCACATTGAACGGGTCCAAAGATGGGCTACAAAAATGGTGGAAGGTCTTCAGCATAAAATTTCTCAGGAAAGACTTCATGAACTCAATCTGTCTAGTCTGGAGGACAGAAGGGAAAGGGGGGACATGATTGAAACAGTTAAATATGTTAAAGGGTTAACTAAGGTTCAGGAGGGAAGTGTTTTTAATAGGAAAGTGAACTCAAGAACAAGGGGGCACAATCTGAGGCTAATTGGGGAAAAGATCAAAAGCAACGTGAGAAAATATTATTTTACTGAAAGAGTAGTAGATGCTACTAGTAGATGGGAAGCAAAACATCTTCAAAGAAAAACAGAGAAGTCTAGTTGCCTCTTGGAAAAGCACCTTTGGGAAGATAAAGAGACAGAGAAAGAGAGAGAAAGAGAAAAATAGAGAAGAGGGAGTAAGGAAGGAAGGATGGAAGGAAGAAAGAAAGAACGGAAGGAAGGAAGAGAAATCAGGACAAAAAGAGAGAGACAGAAAGACTGAGAAAGAAAGAGAGAAGAAGAAAAGAGAGAGAAAGAGAAAATCCTTTATTTGCTGCTGAGTAGGCCGTTAAATCCATGCGTATGCCAACTTGGGTATTGGATTCACACAACCAACAAGGTAAAACTGAACAGTGTCAGGTGCAGTTATACAGTCTGCAAGGATTCAGCCTTCCTTATCCTATGGTGTGGATGAGGCCATCACAGCAATTCCAAAAAAAAAATTAGTTCCTTAGCTTAATCCTTACAAATAAGTTGAGACAACAAGGATGCTGTTATTTATCCGGACAAAAAAATTAAAAAATGTGATTCTTGGGATTAAAACAAGTCAGTTCAATTTTCTAAAGCAAAAAAAAAGGTTCAAATATTCAACCATAAGATATAAAAAAACAGAGATTGAAGCCTTTTAAAAAAAGATTATTTGAGTTGCCAAAGAAACAGGGAGGTAGATATTGAGGACAAAACCGAATTTTCATTCTTTCGGAAGCATTCGGCATTCGAACGCGAGAAAAGTTTTGAGGCAACCCATTCAAAACCTGGCGATCTTATTGCAGAAATCAGAAAGCTGATCACCGATGTATTTTGGGTTTGCTTGGAGTGACTTAAAAGTACTTTTCTTCTTATTATTCTTTTGCCTCAAAGCTCCAAGGAAGCGCTCGGATTCATGGCAATCCGCAAATTTCCAACCAGAAAAAATCTTGATTGCGAAATATTACAAAATGGTAGGAATTGGGGTGGGGTAAGGGTGGTCTTTTGGTGCATACTTTGCAAAATAGGGCAGAAAGACAGAAAGCATCACCCCTACGATGGCCAACATGTAACCCCAGCCCAGCTGGCAATTCCCTGCGTAATAAATGCTCGAATCCTCGCAATGTGTCCTGACGGCCGACGAGCCGAGTCCGAACGGATACACCAGCAGGCCGAACCCCATGATGAACACTAGGAAGAGAAGAGGAGAAGGAGAACATAAATTAACATTTCAAAGCATATAATAATAATAATAATAATAATAATAATAATAATAATAATAATAATAATAATAATACAGTGTTCCCTCAATTTTCGCGGGTTCGAACTTCGCGGAATGTCTATACCACGGTTTTTCAAAAATATTAATTAAAAAATACTTTACGTCCCCCCCCCCCTATACCACGGTTTTTCCCGCCTGATGATGTCATATGTCATTGCCAAACTTTCATCTGCCTTTAAAAAACATTTTTTTAAATAAACTTTAATAAATAAACATGGTGAGTAATAATCTAAATGGTTGCTAAGGGAATGGGAAATTGTAAATTTAGGGGTTTACAGTGTTAAGGGAAGGCTTGGGATACTGTTCATAGCCCAAAATAGTGTATTTACTTCCGCATCTCTACTTCGCGGAAATTCGACTTTCGCGGGCGGTCTTGGAACGCATCTCCCACGAAAATCGAGGGAACACTGTAATAATAATCCCGAAAAAGTGGTCGAAAATGAGCAAACAAAACTACTGTGGGACTTCCGACTTCAGACTGACCGAATTCTGAAGCATAACACTGAATTCTGAAGCATAATGCACCAGACATTGTGATCGTGGAGAAAAAGAAAGCATGGATCATCGACATCGCAATCCCAGGGGACAGCAGAATTGAGGAGAAGCAGCTAAAGAAATTAGTGAAATACGAAGATCTAAAAATCGAGCTGCAACGACTCTGGCATAAGCCCGTGAAAGTGGTCCCAGTGGTACTTGGCACGCTGGGCGCAGGGCCAAAGGATCTCAGCGGACATTTGAAACCATCGGAATTGACAAAATCTCCACCTGTCAATTGCAAAAGGCCGCTTTACTGGGATCGGCAAACATAATTCGCCGCTACATCACGCAGTCCTAGGTGCTTGGGAAGCGCCCGACTGGTGATGAAATACGAAATCCAGCATAGTGATCTCATTTGCTGTGTTGTACTGACATAATAATAATTATAATAATAATAATAATAATAATAATAATAATAATAATAATATCAACAACAACAACAACAACAACAACAATAGAGTTGGAAGGGACCCTGGAGGTCTTCTAGTCCAACCCTCTTCTTAGGCAGGAAACCCTACATCACTTCAGACAAATGGCTATCCAACCTCTTCTTAAAAACTTCCAGTGTTGGAGCAATTACAACTTCTGATTAATTGCTCTGACAGAAAATTTCTCCTTAGTTCTAAGTTACTTCTCTCCTTGATTAGTTTCCACCCATGGCTTCTTGTTCTGCCCTCAGGTGCTTTGGAGAATAGCTTGACTCCCTCTTCTTTGTGGCAACCCCTGAGATACTGGAAGGCTGCTATCATGTCCCCCCTGGTCCTTCTTTTCATTCAACTAGCCAGGCCCAGTTCCTGCAACTGTGGAGAAAGTTAATTGTATTTTTAACAACAGTTGTAAGGGGCCTTAGAGGTCATCTAGTCCAACACCCACCCACCCCTGCCCAAGCGGGAAACCCTCTGTTTCAGTCTCTTCTTGAAAGCCTCCAGTGATGAAGGTCAACAGTGATGAAGGTCAAACATAAGGCAACTTCTGTTCCACTGGTTGATTGATCTCACTATCAGAAAATTCCTCCTTATTTCCAGTTTGAACCTCTCCTTGTTCAGTTTCCATCCATTGTTCCTTGTGTGGCCTTCAGGTGCTTTGGAAAACAGCTTGATATCTCAGGGGCAGCCCCTCAAGTATTGGAAGGCTGCTATCGTGTCTCCCCTGGTCCTTCTTTTCATTCAACTAGCCAGGACCAGTTCCTGCAACTGTTCTTCATATGTTTTAGCCTCCAGTCCTTCATTCTCTTTGTCGCTCTTCTCTGCACTCCTTCTAGAGTCCCCACATCCTTTTTATAGCGTGGTGAACAAAACTGGATGCAATACTCTAGGTGTGGTCTTACTAAAGCTTTATTGAGCCGGGGTGGCGCAGCAGGTAAAGTGCTGTACTGCAGGCCACTGAAGCTGACTGTAGATCTGAAGGTCAGCGGTTCAAATCTCATCACCAGCTCAAGGTTGACTCATCCTTCCGTCCTTCCGAGGTGGGTCAAATGAGGACCCGGATTGAGGGGGCAATATGCTGGCTCTGTTCAAAAGTGCTATTGCTAACATGTTGTAAGCCGCCCTGAGTCTAAGGAGAAGGGCGGCATAAATAACGAATGAATGAGTGGTATTAGTAAGTACCTCCCTTGATCTTGAATTTCTATCTCTATTTGTATTTATTTGATTTTAATCTTGGCTTTATTATTCTTATTCATAATTCAAGGTGGAGAAAATGCATAATAATAATAGTAATAATAATAGTAATAATTTAATAGGAAAGTATACACAAGAACAAGGGGACACAATCTGAAGTTAGTTGGGGGAAAGATCAAAAGCAACATGAGAAAATATTATTTTACTGAAAGAGTAGTAGATCCTTGGAACAAACTTCCAGCAGACGTGGTAGATAAATCCACAGAAACTGAATTTAAACATGCCTGGGATAAACATAGATCCACCCTAAGATAAAATACAGAAAATAGTATAAGGGCAGACTCGATGGGCTATGAGGTCTTTTTCTGCCGTCAGACTTCTATGTTTCTATGTTTCTATGTTTCTAATTTATTAGATTTGTATGCCGTCCCTCTCTGAGGACTCGGAGCGGCTCACAACAACAATACAACATGTACAAATCTAGTATTAAAAATGATTTAAAACCCTCATTATAAAAAGAAAAACAATCACACAACCTAACAATCCATACATAAAACCATAGTAGCTTGAGGTATATTAATTTTCCCATGCCTGGCGACATAGATGGGTTTTTAGTTCGAAAGGCAAGGAGGGTGGGGACAGTCCTAATCTCTGGGGGGAGTTGATTCCAGAGGGCCAGGGCCGCCACAAAGAAGGCTCTTCCCCTGGGTCCCACCAGACAGTATTGTTTAGTCGACGGGACCCGGAGAAGGCCAACTCCGTGGGACCTAATCGGTCGCTGGGATTCGTGCGGCATATTGATATGATGAATCTGCGGAGAGGGGCGGCATACAAATCCAATAAATAATAATAATAATAATGACACAAATTTACTTATTAATAAGAATTTAAACATATAGAATTTTCTAATACAGTTTAAGTGATATATGATAAGTATTTTTTTTCTATTTTAGATATATATATAGAACCTATATTAATTACCAGATAAATTGATATTGGATTAATTAACTCAATGTAGAAATGAAAGTTTTTATTAAGATGGGCATCATATTGAGTTTGATATTGTTTATACTGATGTAATGTAATTTTTTAGTGTAAGGTGGGAAAAAACTGTTGTTTTTTTATTTATTTTTTCACTTAATAATATTATATAAGCTCTATTGAATGTTTTTTTTTAATGGAAGAAAATAAGCCTCCATGGAATGATCAATAGAAAAAGATAATTTTTATATATGTTTTATTTTAAGCAAGGTTTTAGCGATTGTATTTATGTATTGTTTTCTATTTTATGTTGGAGAAAAATAATTTTTTTATTTGGAAAAAAACCAAAAACAAACACATACAGCTCCTCTGGAGCCCATAAAGCCCGGGTCTCCAACCTTGGCAACTTTTTAAGACTTACAAACTTTCAACTCCCAGAATTCCCCAGCCAGCTTTGCTCTGGAACTCTGGGAGTTGAGGTCCGCAAGTCTTAAAAGTTTATTTATTTATTGTTAGAGTTGAAAGGGACCATGAAGGCCATCGAGTTCAACCCCCTGCCCAAGCAGGAACCCTATAGCACACCAGTCAAGTGGCAGTTCAATCTCCTCTTAAAAATGTCCAGAGTGTTGGAGTTCACAAAGTCCACTGATAGGTTGTTCCATTGATTGATTGCTCTGACCATCAGGAAGTTCCTCCTTATCTCCATGTTGAATCTCTCCTTGGTCAGCTTCCAGCTGTTGTTCCTCGTCTGGCCCTCTGGTGTCCTGGGGAATAAAGTGATCCCCTCCTCTCTGTGACATCCCCTCGTATACTTGTAGACCGCTATCATGTCCGCTCTGGCCCTCCTTTTCTCTAGGCTATCCATGCCCAGTTCCCTCAGTCTCTCTTCGTAAGTCTTGGTTTCCAGTCCCTTAATCACCTTGGTTGCTCTTTTCTGCACCTTCTCCAGAGTTTCAATGTCTCTTTTGAACTGTGGTGACCAGAACTGAACATAGTACTCCAGGTGTGGTCGGACCAGGGCGTAGTAGAGTGGTATTAAGACTTCCCTGGTCTTGGAGTGTATTCCCCTGTTGATGCAGCTTAGGATTGTGTTGGCTTTTTTAGCTGCTGCTGTACATTGTTGGCTCATGTTTAGTTGATTGTCCATCAAGACTCTGAGGTCTCTTTCGCAGTCGCTACTGCTAAGAGGGGTTTCTCCCAGGTTGTATGTGTGTCCAGGGTTTTTTCTGCCTAGGTGCAGGACTTTGCTCTTGTCGATGTTGAACATCATTTTGTTGGTGTGGGCCCACTGTGTTAGTCTGTCCAGGTCTTTCTGTAATTTTAGCCTGTCTTCTAGGGTATTGGCTACCCCCAAATTTGCCGAGGCTGCTGTAAAGTACCGCTTTCTCTCTCTCCCATCCCCTCCCCACCCCCAGACTCCATGCCTGGGAGATTAGAAAGTAGAGTAAAAGGTGACCTTCTCTTAAATTGATGCTTATGGTCTTGGCTATAAACCATCTCGCGGCTGACAGTGTCTTTCCTGGTGAAGGACTCCAGGAAGGGATTTATAATGGCCGGGAGTGTTTTGGGGAGGGGTGGGTGCGAATGCGGCGCCTGCAGAAATAAATGAACACGTTAAGGAAAGGACAGGGAATCACCCGGGTCCCTACGAAGGCAAAGCGCCATCATTTACTACGGTCTCTGGCAATCCGGAGCTATGGGAAGAGCCGCTGCGGCTTCGGCAAACCTTGTCGCTTTTATTTATGTGGTCACGTGGGGGAAAGAACAAAGGCCAAGAGATGCTGTCAAGGGGCCGCTTAGATTCAGAATTCACCGAATAATAGAATTGGGAAGGGACCTCGGAGGTCTTCTAGTCCAACCCTCCGCAGAAAACACTATACAGGTATATCATTTTAGACAAACTTGTTGCTTGTATCCTTAAGATTTGTATTAATACTTTTTCATTGCTTATTTGCCCCTTATGACATAGAAACATAGAAGACTGACGGCAGAAAAAGACCTCCTGGGCCATCTAGTCTGCCCTTATACTATTTCCTGTATTTTATCTTAGGATGGATCTATGTTTATCCCAGGCATGTTTAAATTCAGTGACTGTGGATTTACCAACCACGTCTGCTGGAAGTTTGTTCCAAGGATCTACAGTAGTCCCTCACCTATCGCTGGTGTTACGTTCCAGACCCGGCCGCGATAGGTGAAATCCGCAATGGGGAATTTCTCCTCTTTCCCAGCTCTTTCTACAACCCCAAGCACACCGTCGCCGCCGCCAACCACTAAGCGCGCCTCCAAAGACTGCCTTCTCGGCACTGGCGAGGCGGGTTGAACGAGGGGACGGGCCTCCGCCGGAGCTCAGTCCCCGCCCCGCTCATCATTCGCCCAGCCGCGGGCTGGTTGGCTTGTCCTGCCCTTCCAAACTTCTAAGCGCCGTATCTGTGCCAACGCTGACTTCAAAACCCGCGATGAAGTGAAGCCGTGGTGGGTGAAGCGCGATATAGCGAGGGACTACTGTACTACTCTTTCAGTAAAATAATATTTTCTCACGTTGCTTTTGATCTTTCCTCCAACTAACCTCAGATTGTGCCCCCTTGTTCTTGTGTTCACTTTCCTATTAAAAACACTTCCCTCCTGGACCTTATTTAACCCTTTAACATATTTAAATGTTTCTATCATGTCCCCCCTTTTCCTTCTGTCCTCCAGACTATAAATAAGGTCTAAAATAAAATACAGGAAATAGTATAAGGGCAGACTAGATGGACCAGGAGGTCTTTTTCTGCCGTCAGACTTCCATGTTTCTATGTTTCTATGTAGATAAAAATAGAAAATAGAAAATAAATAGAAATAGAAATAGAAAAAATAGAAAATAATAGAAAATAGAATGGAATGGAATAGCATTTGAAGAGAATAGAGAAGAACAACAGAGTTGGAAGAAACCTTGTACGAAAAACAGCACAATCGGAAAACCGGAAGTCCATTTTTTTTTCAAACTTCCGTTTTGCCAGTTGGGCTGTTTTTTTCACCGTCCCAGGCATTAGTGAGGTCTGTGTGCATGCGTGGGGAGAGGGGCAGCATAGGGGGGTACACATGCGTGGGGAAGGGAGGGAATGAGTGTAGGCACCTGCATGCCTGCTAGCACGCACGCACACACATACACACACACACACAAACCCCCTCACCTCTGTGTATGCGCACAGGCCTCACTGAAGCCTGGAACGGTGAAAAAAACAGCCAAGCAGGCAAACCGGAAGTTCAAAAAAAACACTCCAGAGCCTTTGGGGAAGAATAGAATAGAATAGAATCATTTATTGGCCAAATGTGATTGGACACACAAGGAATTTGACTTTGGTGCGGTTCCTCTCAGTGTACATAAAGGAAAATATTCATTTGTCAAGAATCCTGAGGTAAAAATTTTTTATTTATTTATTTATTTATTAGATTTGTATGCCGCCCCTCTCCGCAGACTCGGGACGGCTCACAACAACAATAAAACAATGTACAACAAATCTAATAATCTAAAAATCACTAAAAACCCCATTATTAAAAGCAAACATACACACAAACATACCATGCATAAACTGTATAGGCCCGGGGGAGATGTCTCAGTTCCCCCATGTCTGACGGCAGAGGTGGGTTTTAAGGAGTTTATGAAAGGCAAGGAGGGTGGGGGCAGTTCTAATCTCTGGGGGGAGCTGATTCCAGAGGGTCAGGGCCGTCACAGAGAAGGCTCTTCCTCTGGGTCCTGCCAAACGACATTGGTTAGTCGACGGGACCCGGAGAAGGCCAACTCTGTGGGACCTAACCGGTTGCTGGGATTCGTGCGGCAGAAGGCGGTCTCGCAGATATCCTGGTCCTATGCCATGAAAGGCTTTATAGGTCATAATCAACACTTTGAATTGTGACCGGAAACTGATTGGCAAAAATTGATGGTCATAGGGGTCAAATAAGCCTTGATTCAAGTCAATGTTATACAAAATGGCGGAAGGGCATTTCAGAGGCAGAAGATAAGAAGAAAGGAGGAAGGGAGAGGGAGGGGAGGGAAGAAAGAAGATGAGAAAGGGAATGGGGAAAGAAAGAAGGGAGCAAGGAAACAAGGGATGAAAATGAGAAAGGGGAAGGAAAGGAAGAATGAAGGAGAGAGGGAGGGAGGGAGGAAGAAGAGAAAAATAGAGGAAAAAGAAGTAAGTTAGGAAGGAGGGGAGGGAGAAAAGGAGAAAGAAGAAGGGGGAAGGAAGAAAGGAAGGATGGAAGGAAGGAAAGCTAATTGCACATTTTAAAAGGATCTTTGTTCCTTTAAATTTAAATATGTTAAAGGGTTAAATAAGGTTCAGGAGAGAAGTGTTTTTAATAGGAAAGTGAACACAAGAACAAGGGGACACAATCTGAAGTTAGTTCGGGGAAAGATCAAAAGCAACGTGAGAAAATATTTTTTGACTGAAAGAGTCGTAGATCCTTGGAACAAACTTCCAGCAGACGTGGTAGATAAATCCACAGTCACTGAATTTAAACATGCCTGGGATAAACATACTGTATATCCATTGTAAGATAAAATACAGGAAATAGTATAAGGGCAGACTAGATGGACCATGAGGTCTTTTTCTGCCGTCAGACTTCTATGTTTCTATGTTTAAGTTACTCCAGAGTTTCCAAGATGGCAGCAGAATCCCAAAGCCCATCATCTCTGTGATTTAAGAATAATTTATGACTTTTCCATTCTTTCCTGAGTAGCCCGGCAGAGGAAATATAATACAGGCAGACTCCACTTCTCAGCAAGGAGGAAAGGTTTCTCCTCGGGGCTGTAAGTAAAACGGGGGATTTTCATGTTAAACTCTGGGACTGCAAAATGACAACGGAAGATTGATTTCCACCAAGAGTCTACGGTTTAGAGGCCGACTGTTCACATCTGCCTTTCTCAATCTTGGCACATTGAGGGTGGAGTGTATTTCAACTCTTCCACGCGTCTCAAAGCATGCCGGCTGGGGAATTCTGGGAGTAGGAATTAAGCAATTCATGCCATAATAAATAATTCAACTTGGGGATACGCTGCCCTGTCTCGCAATAATAACAGAATTCTTACTATATTGGACGCTAATTTTGTATCTTAAAAGCACTCTGGAGATTCCCGTTAAGGCAATTAAAAAAAATTCAAAGTGACAGTTGCAACTGTGCAATCCAGGAGCCTAGAGGCCCATATGTGAGATGCATGAGAAGGAAGGAAGAAAAGAAGGAAGGAAGAAAAAGGAAAGGGAGGGAGGGAGGAAAGAAGGAAAGAAGGTAGGGAGGAAGGAAGGAAGGAAAGAAGGAAAGAAGGAAGGAAGGAATAGGAGAGAGAAGGAGGAAGGAAGGGAAAGGAAACTGAAGAAAGGAAGATAGGAAAAGGAGAAAGGAAGTGAAAGGAGAAAGGAAGGAAGAAGGAAGGAAGGAAGAAAGAAAAAAGGAAAGGAAGAATTTTATATATATATTATATATCTTTTCTCCCATCCATATATCCTTCCTCTACTCTTCATTGATGTATTCTATTCTCATATCTCTTCTTCTATCCCTTCCCTGATATTTACTACTGCACGTTTTTATTCTCCTTAACTTTCAATTTGTATTGGAATAAATAAATAAATAAATAAATAAATAAATAAATAAATAAATAAATAAATAAGAAAGAAAGAAAGAAAGAAAGAAAGAAAGAAAGAAAGATTATTAGGAAGGAAAGGGGAAAAAAGGAAGGAAGCAAGATAGGAGAAAGAAGGCAGAAGGAAGGGAAAAGAAAAAGGCATTTTTTCCTACACAAGAAACATATGCAAACCCTTTTCCAAGACATAAAACAAGTTACCATGCTGCGGAAACAAAACAAAACCAAGTTTCTTCTAAACAAACTCTCCCCCAATAACTTTCCCCCAGTTTTAGATCTAATGCTGCTCTACTCCCTAGGCCTTCCTTTCACCCTCACTACCATCTCTCAACTGCCAAACCTTGTCCCCCTCTAAGGCAGAGACCCCTTCCGCTTTGGAAGATGCTGCCTGTTTGCTATTTGGAACAAGGAGGGGAAAAAACCCAAACTGAATGCCACAAAAAAAGGGGTGCCAGAGTTCCTGTTGGGGCCTGGTGGTCTCCATTGAAATATCAGGACTTTATCCAACTGCAGGAGTTAATTATAGAGACTTTGGTAGTTGCTCTCTTGCAGCTCTGATGACCTTACCTAGTTAGAAACATAGAAACATAGAAGTCTGACGGCAGAAAAAGACCCCATGGTCCATCTAGTCTGCCCTTATACTATTTCCTGTATTTTATCTTAGGATGGATATATGTTTATCCCAGGCATGTTTACATTCAGTTACTGTGGATTTATCTACCACGTCTGCTGGAAGTTTGTTCCAAGGATCTACTACTCTTTCAGTAAAATAATATTTTCTCATGTTGCTTCTGATCTTTCCCCCAACTAACTTCAGATTGTGTCCCCTTGTTCTTGTGTTCACTTTCCTATTAAAAACACTTCCCTCCTGAACCTTATTTAACCCTTTAATATATTTAAATGTTTCGATCATGTCCCCCCTTTTCCTTCTGTCTTCCAGACTATACAGATTGAGTTCATTAAGTCTTTCCGGATACGTTTTATACTTAAGACCTTCCACCATTCTTGTAGCCCGTCTTTGGACCCGTTCAATTTTGTCAATATCTTTTTGTACTTGAGTCATGAAACATCTGCAAGAACACCACACAGCTGGAAAAGCACCAAGGGCCCCATAATTCTCCTCCTGCTCCCCCCTCCCTCCTAGCACTGATGAAGTTTGGAAGATTGGACTTAATCCCTGGATAGTTCAATGGATTTGCAGCTGGCTGAAGCGTAGACATCAGAGAGTTATTGTTAATGGCGAGTATTCTGAGCAGAGACAGGTTACAAGCGGTGTGCCACAAGGGTCTGTTCTAGGTCCTATTCTTTTTAATATGTTTGTGAGTGACATAGGGAAAGGTTTGGTAGGGAAGGTTGGCCTATTTGCCGATGACTCTAAAGTGTGCAATAGGGTTGATATTCCTGGAGGGGTCTGTAATATGGTAAATGATTTAGCTTTACTAGATAAGTGGTCAAAGCAATGGAAACTGCAGTTTAATGTTTCCAAATGTAAAAGAATGCACTTGGGGAAAAGGAATCCTCAATCTGAGTATTGTATTGGCAGTTCTGTGTTAGCAAAAACTTCAGAAGAAAAGGATTTAGGGGTAGTGATTTCAGACAGTCTCAAAATGGGTGAACAGTGCAGTCAGGCGGTAGGGAAAGCAAGTAGGATGCTTGGCTGCATAGCTAGAGGTATAACAAGCAGGAAGAGGGAGATTATGATCCCGCTATATAGAGTGCTGGTGAGACCACATGTGGAATACTGTGTTCGGTTCTGGATATTGACAAAATTGAATGGGTCCAAAGACGGGCAACAAGAATGGTGGAAGGTCTTAAGCATAAAACGTATCAGGAAAGACTTCATGAACTCAATCTGTATAGTCTGGAGGACAGAAGGGAAAGGGGGGACATGATCAAGGGGACATAATCTGAAGTTAGTTGGGGGAAAGATCAGAAGCAACATGAGACAATATTATTTTACTGAAAGAGTAGTAGATCCTTGGAACAAACTTCCAGCAGACGTGGTTGGTAAATCCACAGTAACTGAATTTAAACATGCCTGGGATAAACATATATCCATCCTAAGATAAAATACAAGAAATAGTATAAGGGCAGACTAGAGTCTGCGGAGAGGGACGGCATACGAATCTAAATAATAGATAGATAGATAGATAGATAGATAGATAGATAGATAGATAGACAGACAGACAGACAGACAGACAGACAGACAGACAGACAGACAGACAGACAGACAGACAGACAGACAGACAGACAGATAGATGGACCACAAGGTCTTTTTCTGCCATCAGACTTCTATGTTTCTATGTTTCATAGTTGGGCCATGAAACATCTGCAAGAAAACAACCAAGCTCAAAGAGCACCAAGGACCTCCCAGTACTCCCCCTCCTCCTCCTCCTCAACCCCATTCCCTTCTAACACTGATGACATTACCTAGTTGGGTCATAAAATTTATTAAATATATACATTAAAAAAGGAAAACAAACAAACAAATAGTCTAACATACAAACATTTAAATGCATATACAATGGTACCTCTACTTACGAACTTAATTCATTCCGTGACCAGGTTCTTAAGTAGAAAAGTTTGTAAGAAGAAGCAATTTTTCCCATAGGAATCAATGTAAAAGCAAATAATGTGTACGATTGGGGAAACCACAGGGAGGGTGGAGGCCCTGTTTCCTCCCAGGAGATTCCTAGAGAGGCCCCACGGAGGCTTCTCCCAACCTCTTCCAGCCCTGTTTCCTCCCAGGAGATTCCTAGGGAGGCCCCACAGAGGCTTCTCCCTGCCTTTTCCGGCCCGGTTTCCTCCCAGGAGATTCCTAGACAGGCCCCACGGAGGCTTCTCCTCGCCTTTTCCAGCCCTGTTTCCTCCCAGAAAATTCCTAGAGAGGCCCCACAGAGGCTTCTCCCCACCTTTTCCGACCCTGTTTCCTCCCAGGAGATTTCTAGACAGGCCCCACGGAGGCTTCTCCCTGCCTTTTCCGGTTACAGTTTCGGAGACTCGGGTTTGTAAGTGAAAAATGGTTCTTGAGAAGAGGCAAAAAAATCTTGAACACCCGGTTCTCACCTAGAAAAGTTGTAAGTAGAGGCATTTGTAGGTAGAGGTACCACTGTGTATCCATATATACATATTCTAGTTATGTATTCACTTATAAATCCATCTATATGAATATACATATATATCTATGTAATTTTTAATTGAACTTTCCCATCCTCATTTCTGTCCTCCTTACACTGCAATGGGTTCATTGCATGACTCCATGCTGAAACGCAAGCAACAACATGCCTGGAATTTAGAGGCAGTCCACTCCTGACCTTAAAATCTGCAAGACAGGAGAGCTTTCAATCAGAGACACACACCCCTCTCTCTGCCGGAGCTTGGAGCTGTGCTATTAAAAGGGACCCTCACCCCCACCCCTCAAATCATCTTCTGGCCACGCCAAAGCCTTCCAGCCTAATGTGACCGATGACATTTCCCACCCTGTGAGACAGGAAGTGCGTGAGAATCGCAACTCCAATTCTACAAGTACTTTGTCACCAGAAAAACAAAAACCCCATACTGTACTGGAAATTCCTCCCAGAAATTCCCATTCCCTTCCTCCCCCCCCCCCCAAGCAGGAAGGGGTGGGCAGGGGGCTCAGTCAGTTGGGCATCAAACCTCTAAGGAGCGCCTGACGATAAATCAAGAAGTGTCTAAATACACAATACGGAATAGAAGGAAGGAAGGAGGGAGGGAGGGGGGAGGGAGGGGAGGAAGGAGGGAGGAGGGAAGGAGGGAGGGAGGTGGGGGAGGGAGGGAGGGAAGGAAGGAAGGAGGGTGGGGGGAGGGAGGGAGGGAAGAAAGGAGGGGGGAGGGAGGGAAAGAAGGAAGGAAGGAAGGAAGGATGCCAGCTATACCAGGTATTAATTTTTGTATTTTATTTATTTATTTTGTCCAATACACAATGAGGGTTTTAATGGGTATACAGTATACCATATCTATATACACATAGTAAATACATGATGAAGGTTATAGAGGAGATACTCATAGTAAAATATATCTAAGAAATAATAGAAAAGAAGGTATAGTAATAGAACATATCAATGAAAGAATAGAAGAGATATAGGAATAGAAGAAAGGTATAAGAGATATAGGAGAGCAATAGGACAGGGGATGGAAGGCACTCTAGTGCACTTGTACTCGCCCCTTACTGACCTCTTAGGAATCTGGATAAGTCAACCGTAGATAATCTAAGGGTAAAGTGTTGGGGGTTTGGGGATGACACTATGGAGTCCGGTAATGAATTCCACGCTTCGACAACTCAGTTACTGAAGTCATATTTTTTACAGTCAACTTTGGAGCGGTTAATATAAATCCAATAAATAATAAATATAAATCCAATAAATAATAAAAATAATATTAAGTTTGAATCTGTTGTGTGCTCTTGTGTTGTTGTGGTTGAAGCTGAAGTAGTCGCCGACAGGCTGGACGTTGCAGCATATGATCTTGTGGGCAATACTTAGATCTTGTTTAAGGCGTCTTAGTTCTAAACTTTCTAGGCCCAGGATTGAAAGTCTAGTCTCGTAGGGTCTTCTGTTTCGAGTGGAGTGGTAGGCAGATTATTTCCCCCTTTCTTCCTCCCCCAAAACTAAGGTGCATCTTATATTCTGGTATGTCTTATACTCTGAAAAATACGGTATATAGTATATACTCTTGATTTACAAGTATCTGTTTAGTGACAGGCTAAAGTTACAACAGCACTAGCAAAAAGTGGCATTTTCCACACTTGCGACAATTGCAGCAGTTCCCCGTGATCACATAATTAAAATTCAGAGCCCTGGCAACTGGCATGTACTTTTGACAGTTGCAGGGTCCTCGAGGTCACATGGGATCTCCCTTTGGCGAGGGGGGGATTCACTTAACAACCCTGTGACTCACTTAACAACCTTCCCAGCTGGCTTCTGACAAGCAAAGCTAACGGGGAAAGGGCAGATTCACTTAACAACCACATTCCCCACTTAACAGCCGTAGGGATTCACTTAACAACGGTGGCAAGAAAGGTCATAAAAATGGTGCAAGGCTCACTTAGCAATTGTCTTGCTTAACAGTGGATATTTTGGGTTGAACTGTGGTTGAACTGTGGTCGAGGACTCTATTAGCTGTAATCATCATCATAATAATAGTCGGAAAAGAGTTACCAGAACTACTGCATTTTATTTTAATGTTCTGAATAAAGAAACACCAGCTACCGGCTTATTATTTCTGGCCCATTTCCCAGCTAAAATTATCACAACTGAGCAGCTGCTTTCTAGTATATCTTAAGCAGGTTTTGGCTTTGTTTTTGCCAATTCTTCCTCCAGATGCCGAGAACTCGAAATTTTCTGGATTTAAAACAGATTCTTCTTCCTCCTTTGCCCAACTCTCAAGGGTGATCTCAACCCCTGGTGACTAAAGGAAAAGAGCAAACGGCATGTGTAAAACTGAAGCATTTAAATCCAATTTTTTATTTACTACCTGAAAACAGAACAGCTCTAAAATTAGACAGCGGCACTTATTAATGGATCCGAAAGTGTTTTACGCTGGTATTACCACACAGCACTGGATAAAGAGCAAAAAACCACACCCCAAAATGCTGCAAAAAAATCAAGAGAGATAAACTACCTGATTGGAACTGGGAAAGAAAAGAAAAGAAGGAAGGAAGGAAGGAAGGAAGGAAGGAGAAGAGGGAGAGAAAAAAAGAAGGAAAGAAAGAAAAAAGAGAAAAAAGACAGAAAAAGAAGAAAAAGGAAAGAGAAAAAGGAAAGAAGGAAGAGAGGAAGAAAGAAGGAAAGAAAGAAGGAAAGGAAGGAAGGAAGGGAAGGAAGGAAGGAAGGAGAAAAGGGATGGAGAGAAAAAAGAAAGGAAGGAAGTATAGAAAAAGAGAGAAAAAGACAGGAGAGAAGAAAGAAAGAAAAAGAGAAAAGAGAAAAGAGAAAGAGAGAGAAAGGAAGAAAGGAAAGAGGAAGGAAAATAAAGGAGAGAAAGAGAAAAGAAAAAAGGAAGGGAAAGAAAGAAAAAAGAAAGGAAAGAAGGAAGGAAGGAAAGAAGAAAGGGGGAAGAAAGGAAGGAAAAGAAAGAAACAAGAGAAGGGGAAAGAAAGAAAAAAGAATGAGAGGAAGGAAGGAAGGAAGGAAAAGAAAGAAAAAGGAGAGAGAGAAAAGAAGGGGTATCTATGGGGGTGAATCTGCAGGATTGTGTCATGATTGAAACGCCATCTGTTTTGCTCCTACAGGCATCTCTGCTCCTCCAAGGTATTTCTGGGAATGCCAAAGAAATCCACACAGAAGGAGAATTTGAACCCGGAACTCCTTAAATTGCCCTTCTGTCTTTTACACCCCAAACTCACAGCAGTTCTGAGACCTACAGGCAGTCCTCGACTAACAAACATTTATTTTGTGACCATTCAAACTTCCAGCGGCTCTGAAAAAAAGCAAAGACTTACGACCATTTTTCACACGCACCTGTGGTGTCACATGATCCAAATTCAGATATTTGGCAGCCGATGTTATTTTTATGACAGCCACAGCGTTCCGGGAGTCATCCCCTTTTGTGTCCATGGGGGAAGCCAGATTCGCTTAACGACTGAGCTCCTAAACAGCTGCAGTGATTCACTTAACAAACTGTGGCCAGAAAAACAGGAGAAAATTCACTTCCCAAAGGTCTCACTTTGCAACATAAATCCAGGACTTACTAGTGGTGGCAAAGCGAGGACTAACCCATAAGCTCCTCCTTGGGCTTGACAAAGTGCGTTAGCGGGTTTGTGTGTTTGTGTGTGTCCCATATACAGTGATACCTCGTCTTACAAACGCCTCGTCATACAAACTTTTCGAAATACAAACCCAGGGTTTAAGATTTTTTTGCCTCTTCTTCCAAACCATTTTCACCTTATAAACCCAAACCGCCGCCATTGGGATGCCCCGCTTCTGGACTTCCGTTGCCAGCGAAGCACCTGTTTTTGCGTTGCTGGGATTCCCCTGAGGCTCCCCTCCATGGGAAACCCCACCTCCGGACTTCTGTGTTTTTGTGATGCTGCAGGGGAATCCCAGCAGCGCAAAAACAGGCGCTTCGCTGGCAAGGGAAGTCCAGAGGTGGGGTTTCCCAGCGACGGGAGGCCTCAGTGAAACCGCAGCATCGCAAAAAGCACAGAAGTCCGGAGGTGGGGTTTCCCATGGAGGGGAGCCTCAGGGGAATCCCAGCAGCGCAAAAACGGGCACTTCGGCTGGCAAAAGGGGTGAATTTTGGGCTTGTACGCATTAATCGCTTTTCCATTGATTCCTATGGGAAACATTGTTTCGTCTTACAAACTTTTCACCTTAACAACCTCGTTCCGGAACCAATTAAGTTTGTAAGACAAGGTATCACTGTATAGCCAACGTTTCGGTTTCCTTTGCTTCCTGAAGTCACATCCCTCCATCCACAATGATGGGACTAAATGGGTCTTTTGGCTTCGTTTCAACTTCTCCATAAAGTACTCTTAATATTATTTTATTTTTTTAGAAAAGGAACCGATCGATAATGCAACCCCGGGGGCCCCTAGTAAAAATACGGAAAGTTTAGCCACAATAGTTCCCGTCCCCTTTCCCACCAGCCCATATTTTGCTGAGTTTGCCAATTTACTGGGCAGAACCAAAGGGGTCTTTGTGTGCAATTTTTAACACGGCCCATTGCCTCCGTTGTGAAGGACAAAATGCTTTCTCCTCCTCCCCATCTGGATTTTTCAAAAGTGGGTCTGGGGTCTCCATGCCTCCCTTGCAGGTTCCCTGGGAGGGTGCATTAGATTAACAAGAGTTGGAAGGGACCTTGTAAGGTCACCTAGTCCAACCCCTCACCCAAACAGGACCATTTCACCAGAAGAGCCCTTCACTACCGGACTCCATAGTGTCTACCCCTAACCCCCAACATTTTTCCCCTAGACTATCCACGATTGACCTCTCCAAGTTTCTAAGAGGTCAGTAAGGAGCGTGCATAAGTGCACTAGGGTGCCTTCCGTCCCCTGTCTAATTATCTCTCCTATATCTCACATTTCTTTTCTTCCACTCATATACACTATCTCTATATCTCCTCCTCTACCCTCCATTGACGTATTGTACTTTATTCTGATATCTTCACTCATATTCTTTCCTTCCTTCCTTCCTTCCTTCCTTCCTTCCTTCCTTCCTTCCTTCCTTCCTTCCTTCCTTCCTTCCTTCCTTCCTTCCTTCCTTTGCTCTCTTTGATATATATTGTTCTGCCGGGCTCTCTGGTATGAGCCTGCCGAAAATTCAAGGGTACAAATTTCAGATACACACGTTTGAAAATTCAAAACATTGTTCTTTATCACAACATTCAAAAGAAACAAAGCACCCTTTTTGTATTGCAAAGAGCATTCATCCCAAAACATCCTTGTAGGCTGTACAATCCCCTTAATCAGTCCTTAAGTACTTAGCTAGCAGCTGTGAAGAAACGTCACAGCCCTCCTTCTTCCAAGGAAGTGAGATACACGTACTTTGCTCTGCTTTGCTTGCAAAGGCATGAAAAATCAACAAAAAAAGTCCGGAAAACAGCAAAGCACGGTCCTGAAGAACTGCGATCAGATAATCTTCCACAACGGCCAAACCAACACGCTGCTATTTGTATCAGCAGCTCTAATTACTAGAGCACCACCCAAACACAGGTGTGGCCTCTGTTATCTCCTGTAATATGTCCTCAATTGGTCTCTTCTACGCATAACTCTGCGCCTGCGTGGGTCCAAGACTTCCACATCCGAATCGACCGAAGATAATGGAGATTGGCTTCCTGGGATGTGTGCCAAGCCCCCCTCTTCCAAGTCACCCCCACCTTCTTCTTCGTCCGAGGAAACTGCACTACCTGACTCTGTCGGCAATAAAACAGGCCTATGACATGTTGATGTTTCCCCTGCATCCACCTTCACATTCCTTGGGGCAGGAATTACCACACAGTTAATCTCATTAACCTTCATTATGTATTGGACTAACTAACTAACTAACTAACTAACTAACTAACTAACTAACAAACAAACAAACAAACAAATAAATAAATAAATAAATAAATATAAATATAAATATAAATTTCCTGACCGATGGCAGTCCATGCTTCGCCCGGACAGGAAGGATGTCTCCGTGACGTCAAAGCTCCACCCATGGAATTCCCTATTGGGATTCCCCACCTCCGTTTGAGCCTCCCAACCAGCCGACAGCTCCATGGCTCTTTTGCAAAGCTGACAGCCGGGCGGCGGGGCTTCTCGGCGGCCACCCGAATCCGAACGCCGAACCCAAACTTTTGCCGAACTTCCGGGTTCGGCATTCAGGAGAACGCCGAGAAGCCCCCCGGCTGTTTCAAAAAGCAAAAGCCAGGCAGCGGGGCTTCTTGGCGGCCTCCTGAATGCCGAACCCAGAGGTTCGGCAAAAGTTCGGGTTCGGCGTTCGGGTGGACGCCGAGAAGCCCCCCGGCTGTTTCAAAAGGCGACAGCCAGGTGGCGGCCCTTCTCGGCGGCCACCCGAACCCGAACTTTTGCCGAACCTCCGGGTTCGGCGTTCGGGCAGCAGGTTCATAAGGCGGAAAAAGTTTGTAAGAAGAGGCAAAAAATTTCCGAACCCCAGGTTCGTATCTCGGAAAGTTCATATGACGAGGGGTTCGTATCACGAGGTACTACTGTATTTGGATTTCAAGTTTGGATTTCTCTGGCTGGGGAATTCTGGAAGTTGAAGTCCAAATATCTTCAAGTTGCCAAGGTTGGGAAACACTGATCTATTCCACACACACAGTCCTGCTCAAGCAGGAGACCCTACCCTATTTTTGATAGATGGCACTCCAGCCTCTTCTTGAAAGTCTCAAGTGATGACGCTCCCACAACTTCTGAAGGCAACTTTTGTTCCACTAGTTGATTTTTCTCCCTCTCAGGGAGAAAATTCTATGTTGAATCTCTCCTTGATCAATAGGAGAAGGAAGGGTGTGTTGGGCTTGCCAGCCACCTTGAGTTATTTGTAACAATAATAAAATATATAAAATAATAAAAATATATTTTTCATCAAAAAAGCACCACAAAGAATGTTCTTTCTGCGCCAACTCAGGAAGCTCAAACTACCCAAGGAGCTGATGATACAGTTCTACAGAGGAATCTGGCTAGCGTCCTTAGTCTGGTCAGCTTCACCACATTCCCTTGGTTAAGGGCTTAAAAAAACCTTTTTCTGAGAGTAACAATGAAAGAGCTTGCAAGCCAGTAAGAGATGAAAACATCATTAGCACTTAGAAACAGTCGGAGCAAGAAGAGCAATGAAAAAACCCTGCAAAGACTTAGGGCTTGGAAAAATTCTTCTTTGCAGAGAGTAACAATGAAAGAGCTTGCAAGCCGGTAAGAGCTGGGAACATAGTTAGAACCTGATTAGGGCTGGAAAGAAACAAGTTAGACCAATGGGAAAAAAACTTGCAAAGACTTAGGGCTTGGAAAACATTCTTGGAAGAGAGTAACAATGAGCGACCTTGGGAACATTTTGGGGGGGGGGTGTATAAAGAGCCTGGTTTGGGCTGGAAAGAAATATTTGGAGCAAATAGAGAATGAAAAAAAAATCAAAGACAGGGTTTGGAAAACATTCTTGGTGGAGAATAACAATGAAACAGCTTACAAGCCGCTAAGGGTTCTGGGCACGGCTACGTTTTCCACAAATTCTCCAAAAGACCCACTCTTTAAAAAAAATAATCTCTTTTATTTTTCTTTAGATCAGTTTACCTACATGAAACTACAGTAGTACCTCTAGATACGAGCTGCTCTACATGCGAGTATTTCCAGATACGAGCTAGGAGGGAAGAGACATTTCTGTTCTACTCCCGAGATTAAATTCGGGATACGAGCCGAGCGTCCACTAGGTGGCGCAAGAATCCTTGCTTTTGGTTATCTCGGAGGGGGGGAAAGTTATTTGTTCCAGAATACGTGTTGCCTCGAGATACAAGCTCCCTTATGGAACGAATTATGCTCGTATCTAGGGGTACTACTGTATATTCAGGCAAAATGCAAAAACAGGACAACTGGAGAGTTCTCTCCGGGTTGGAAATTAATAGCTTTTCTGGCATCGGTAAGATTCCATTCTGAATAGCTTGGAGATAACGGGACTATAAGTCACTGCTTTAGGCAAAAGCTTACCGGACGACGACCAACATTCAGCAAAGCAGCTTCTGACTCATTTTGAAAAGCATCTCGCAGGTTCTTTACTGTTTTCTTTCAAGAACGCCATAAAATTATTCAGCGCAGTTGTCAGACCACGCCCATTTCCGGCTTAATCCTGGAAATGACATCTACAATCCACAAAGCTAAAAATGTGGATGAATTTTTAGTAGTAATTTTTAATTAATTAGATTTGTTGTTGTGTTGTTTTTTGTATTCTGTGAGCCGCCCCGAGTCTTCGGAGAAGGGCGGCATACAAATCTAATAAATACTACTACTACTACTACTACTACTACTACTACTACTACTAATAATAATAATAATAATAATAATAATCCCGAAAAAGTGGTCAAAAATGAGCAAGCAAAACTACTCTGGGACTTCCAAATTCAGACTGACCGAATTCTGAAGCATAACACACCAGACATTGTGATCGTGGAGAAAAAGAAAGTATGGATCATCGACATCGCAATCCCAGGGGATGCAGCAGAATTGAGGAGAAGCAGCTAGAGAAATTAGTGAAATACAAAGATCTAAAAATTGAGCTGCAACGACTCTGGCATAAGCCAGTGAAAGTGGTCCCAGTGGTACTTGTCACGCTGGGCGCAGTGCCAAAGGATCTCAGCGGACATTTGAAAACCATTGGAATTGACAAAATCTCCATCTGTCAATTGCAAAAGGCCGCTTTACTGGGATCGGCAAACATAATTCGCCGCTACATGACACAGTCCTAGGTACTTAGGAAGCGCCTGACTGGTGATGAAATACGAAATCCAGCATAGTGATCTCGTTTGCTGTGTTGTATTGACATAATAATAATAATAATAATAATAATAATAATAATAATAATAATAATACCTTTTCCCTTGGATCACTTCTCCTCTTCTGACTTTTCTTCTCTATCTTGGATCTAACCATTCATTTTCTAATACCTCTCGATCACTATCTGACAGGGCCAACTTTCCATTGTAACATCGGCTTCCTGAGGCACTCCTAAATCACTGTCAACTTCACTCTCGGCTTCACTTCCATCTGAAAACCTCTTTAACCCAGGATAAACTAAAAAACCTGGTTCATCATCCTCAGAATCAGACATGAACTGAGGCTGACAAGGATCACTCACAACAACAAGAGCTAGGAACATCGTTAGCACCTGGTTAGGCCTGGAAAGAAACTTACTCGGAGCAAGTTAGAGCGATGAAAAAAACCCTGCAAAGACTTAGGGCTTGTAAAACCTTCACAGACATAAACAATGAAAGAGCCTGCAAGGTTAAAGATGGGAAGATCGTTAGCTGCTAGTTAGGGCTGAAAAAAAAGCAACATGCAGAGTATAAGACACACCCTCTTTTGGTATGTCTTATACACTGAAAAATACGGTAAGTAATTAAGTAAGTAAGTAAGTAAGTAAATAAGTAAATAAATAAATAAAAATAAAGGCAGGATACAAATAAATAATGATTTCAGCTAGGTTTTTTTTAGATTGCAGTGTTCAATTTTATTATTGCTTCTGACCACAGTATGAATGTTTATTTCAAGGTGTATAAGTGCCCTTCTGATTTTAAATGTTTGGGGCAACTGGCACCCAAGCCAGTCTTGGTCTGCAAAAAAAGTCCAAAATCCTCTTCAAAAAGATTCCATCCCCAAGAGATGCTTAATTGGGGTGACCGGATCAGTAGTAAGTTTCCCGCTCAACCCAGCCTCCCGGATAACGTCGCAGAAGAAACTTGCGGACTTCATCATAGACAAAAATGAGCACGGAGAATGGGACAGCACACATCCACCACATCACCCGGAGTGGGTACATGTGTAGCGCGACTTCCATCCCCGGGCAGTAGGAGAGAAAGATCGCTAGGGTGGTTTCTTCAATCAGGCCGAAGATCATAATCTCATTCCTCATGCCCTGTTGGAAGAGGGACAGCTTCCGTGTCTTGCAAATGATCAGGTCAGCCCACTGGACGATGACGATGCTGATGAAGAAGGCCGTGTGGCAGGTGAACTCCACCACTTTCCGCTGTTGGTACGTCCACTGCTGGCCGTAACTGTCTTCCAGGTCGTTCACGGTACTGTCGTCCCAATCCACCCGGATCCCCAGCAAGGTGGTCGGCAGGAACCCGTTCTCGGCCATGATGACGAAATAGGTGAAGAACCCAGCCAGGGCTTGCATAATGCCGATCTGCCCGTACGCCATGCTGATCAGACGCTCGTTCACCAGCTTGTCCTTCTTGGCGTCCCGCGGTTTCCGCTTCATGATGTCACTCTCGGCTTTTTCGTAGGCCAGGGAGATGGCAGGCACCATGTCAGTGCCCAGGTCAATGCACAAAATGGTGATGGTGCCCAGGGGCAACGGGATGTCAAAGATCATAAAGAGAAGGAAAGGGGAGATCTCAGGGATGTTGCTGGTCAGCGTGTAGGCAATGGACTTCTTCAGGTTGTCAAAGATTAGGCGGCCTTCCTCCACACCCGTCACGATGGAGGCAAAGTTGTCGTCCAGCAGGATCATATCGGCTGCCTGCTTGGATACGTCAGAGCCTGTGATGCCCATGGCGATGCCAATATCAGCTTTCTTCAGGGCTGGGGAATCGTTCACCCCATCTCCGGTCACAGCGACAATGGACCCCTGCCTTTGACACCCTTCGACGATGATCAGCTTCTGCTGTGGGGAGGTGCGCGCAAAGACGATCTCGGAGTGACTCGAAAGGATCTTGTCAAGTTGTTGGGAGGTCATGTCCTTAAGTTCAGAACCGTGAACAACACAGGCTACGGCTTGCCTGGGATCGACTTGGCTAGCCGGTATCCCCAGCCGAGCTGCGATGTCTTCAACCGTCTCACTGCCCTCCGAAATGATACCGACCCCCTTGGCGATCGCTTTGGCAGTGATCGGGTGGTCGCCGGTGACCATGATCACTTTAATCCCAGCACTGCGGCACTTCCCAACGGCATCTGGCACAGCAGCGCGAGGTGGGTCAATCATGGAGATGAGCCCTACGAAGCACAGCTTGGTGGTGGGGAAGTTTGGTTTGTCCACGTCGAACTTAAAGCCGCGTGGAAACTGTTTGTCAGGAAGGTAGCAGTGGCAGAATCCAAGGACCCTCTCACCTAAGCCCCCGAGATAATTGTAGGTGTTCAGAAAAGCTTCCTGCATATTCTTGTCCAGGACCACTTCCCTTCCTTGTAACAGGATTGTGGAGCAACATTCCAAGATCCGCTCCGGAGCACCCTTCATCACCAAAAGATGACCTTTGGACTTCTCAGCAGCTTCGTGGATGGAGAGCTGGTACTTGTTGGTGGAGTTGAAGGGGATCTCAGCTACTTTGGGATTCCTCTCACGCATCTCCTTGACAGAGCCCAAGGACAGCTCGATACACTTAAGGAGGGCCGACTCTGAAGCGTCTCCGGTGGTCCCCTTCTTTCCGATGGGGATGTTCTCCTGGTCTGCTTTGAAATCTGCTCGGTTGCACAATCCAGCAATGTGGGCTAGGGCCAGCCACGTGGGTGAGCGTGTGTTAAATTTCACCCCGGCGTAAATCTCGCTGGTGTTGGCTTCGTAGATTTGATTGTCGAACCACAGGTGTGCGACGGTCATGCGGTTTTGAGTCAGTGTTCCAGTTTTGTCCGAGCAGATTGTGGAGGTTGAACCCAAGGTCTCTACAGCTTCTAGGTTTTTCACTAGGCAATTCTTCCGTGCCATGCGTTGGGCCGTGAGAGTCAGGCAGACGGTGACGGTGGCTAGCAGACCTTCTGGTACATTCGCCACGATGATACCAATCAGGAAGATTACAGCTTCCAGCCAGCCATAGCTAAGCACCATGGCCAAGCCGAAGAAGTTCACTCCTAGGAAAATGGCGACGCCGGTGATGATGTGGATAAAATGCTCTATTTCCCGGGCAATTGGTGTAGGGGATTCGCTCAAGCCAGAAGCCAGTGAGGCAATACGACCCATGAC
This sequence comes from Erythrolamprus reginae, assembly GCF_031021105.1. NCBI lineage: Eukaryota > Metazoa > Chordata > Lepidosauria > Squamata > Dipsadidae > Erythrolamprus > Erythrolamprus reginae. The sequence goes on along the minus strand of NC_091950.1, from coordinate 421,973,510 downwards.
TGTGTAGTCCCCTGTCAAGATGACAATGCCCCGAGCTGTGCCTTCAACACAATTTGTGGAGAAGAAACAGATGTTTTGGGTCTCCAGTGGGTTCTCGTTGGTAAACTCAGCCGTACGACTCTGGGGTTCTGACTCGCCGGTCAGAGAGGAATTGTCCACTTTGCAACTGGTGGCAGAGATGATCCTTAAATCTGCAGGAATCTGATCACCTCCTTTGACCTCCACCAGATCTCCCACAACAACAAACTCAGCGTTGATCTGCAACTTCTCCCCATCACGGATCACAAGGGCTTGCTGTGGAACCATGTGCTTGAAGGATTCCATGATTTTGGAACTCTTAGCTTCCTGAAAGTAGGAGAAACATCCGGTCACAATAACAACGCCGGCTAGAACACCGCCCAGATACAGGTTGTCCATCTGTACATTTGCGCCCATGACGGTTTGCACACAGACCGCCAGAACGCAAAGAATCGCACCGATCCACAGGAGAATGGAAAACCCGCCAAAGAGTTGCTTGCAAAATTTGACCCACTCCGGTTTGGTTCGTGGGGGGGTGAGGGCATTGGGGCCATTCTTTTCCAAGATCTCAGCAGCCTGCGCCTTGGTCAGTCCTTTGGCGAGATCTACCTCATACTTACGGCTGAGTTCCACCAGAGACAATTTGTGATCATCAAGAGTCACTTCTTTCTTCAATTCTTCCAGTTCTTCTTTCCCCTTGGTCTTTTTTTTCTTCTTGACCTCGAATTCCTTCTTATTCATGGTGGAGTCTGGATCTACCAAGTTGGTCTTCCAACTGTTTTCTTTCCCTCTCTTAGAGGACTACGGTGTAGCTCCAAGGGAAAAGAAGGAGGGGAGAAGGAGAGGAGGAGGACCTCTCCTCAAAAGAGGAAGAATGACAGGTTCTCCAAGGAAAACCCAACAACCATCCAAAGCTTAACGACTTCATCAGCAGCCCCAAAGGACACATCCATTGTCCTGCTCTTGGGTAACCCAACAATGCCTGCCTCTTAGCAACCAAAGAAGTAACTGCTTCCTTTGGTGATGTCATAACTCCTAGCAATGGAAAGAATAACAGAACAGAGGGCTTTTTAAAAACAATGTATTTATTTATCAAGTATGTATTGGTAGTATACAAAGAAATAACACTGTTTATATACATATTATTGGTACTAATGAGAGGGAAACTTAAGACAGGGGACGGTAGGCATGTTGGTGCACTTATGCACGCCCCTTACTGACCTCTAAGGAATCGGGAGAGGTCAACAGTGGATAATCTAAGGGTAAAATTTTGGGGTTTGGTGATGACACTACAGAGTCAGATAGTGAGTTCCTGGCATTAACTACTCGGTTACTAAAGTCGTATTTTCTACGATCAAGTTTGCAGCGATTTATTTTGAGTTTGTATCTGTTGTGTGCTCATGTATTGTTGTGGTTGAAGCTGAAGTAGTCGTTGACAGGAAGGAGATTAGAATTGCCCCCCCTCCTTGCCTTTCGTAAGCTCCTTAAAACCCACCTCTGTCGTCAGGCATGGGGGAACTGAGATATTCTTTCCCCCTAGGCCTTTACAATTTATGCATGGTATGTTTGTTTGTATGGATGTTTAGTTTTACAATAAGGGTTTTTAGTTGTTTTTAGTATTGGATTTACATGATGTTTTTTATTACTGTTGTTAGCCGCCCCGAGTCTACGGAGAGGGGCGGCATACAAATCCAATAACTAACTAACTAACTAACTAACTAACTAACTAACTAACTAACTAACTAACTAACTAAAATAAATAAGTAAATAAATAAAAAAATAAAAAAATAAAAAAATAAAAAAATATACGTATCATTAATATGTATTAAACTAAGAAAAACAAAATACATGTAGCCATAAAAATAAGAAATCTCCAATTCAAAAAAAGAACCCTGCCACAAAAACAAAACAGGCCATGTTACAAACTTTAAAAGCCGCTACAAAAATTTGTGTCACCAAATAAAGACTGAATGTACTAATTATCACATCATCCAAGAAGAAAATCTTGAAAATTAAAGACCAATCTCTTTCTGTTGCAAAGTCGTGGAATCAATCATAAACCAACCCATTGCACTCCACCTTGAAATTAATAATCTACTTTCCAACAAACAATTTGGTTTCAGAAAAAAATTATCCTATAATCTACAACTCTTACACTGCAAAAACATTTGGACCACTCAACTTGACCAGGGTAATTCAATTGATGCAATCTATATCGACTTTTGCAAAGCCTTTGACTCTGTTGTTCACGACAAACTTCTTCTGAAACTTAAATCCCATGGCATCTCTGAACTACTACACAATTGGATAACAGCATTCCTATCTGTTGCGTTTGGGCCTGGGCCAGCCGTTGCTCCCACAGATGGGAGAGACGTGGCACAAAGTGAGTGCGAAAGCCTGGCTGACAGCCAGGAAGATGTGGCAGACAGCCAGGAAGACGTGGCAGACAGCCAGGAGAATGAGGCCACTGGTTCGCAGGATTCAGCAGACAGCCCAGGGGATTTGGCATGCAGTCCCTCAGACAGTCTTTCTTCCTTGGGTTCTTCTGCAGATCAATATATTGATCTGCGTAGCCGAAGAGCTATGCAAAGGAGGGATCGATTGAAGGAATATTACAAGTCATCAGAGTAGCACCTTGGGCTGGGTGTGGTTCTTATACTGAGTGCTGGGTGTGGTTCCCTTAATGAGGGCTAAAGGTATAAAAGGGAACAAAGGCACATGGCAAACTGTGGCTGTTTATCTGTGTTGTTTTGTGGTTCCTGCTCTGAAGTTTCTGTTCCGTGCCGTTGGAGTTTTCAACCCAGCTTTTTCAGACACGTGGGAGGTGAAACCTCTGGGACTTGCTGTTTGCTCCAAAGATTCAAAAGGACTCCTAAAACGTCTTTGCTCATTCCAGGTTGTCTTTGTTTGTTTTTTCCTGTGTTTTTGTAAGCGGCTGAAGTAAGCCTTGCACTATCATTGTTTCTGGACATTAAGGACTGTTTTGAGTAACCCTTTTTTGTTTACTTAATACAAGTTTGCTGATTAGCAGAGCATGTGTGTGTTTGATTTCTTTTCCTTGGACTGTTATGCATTGCCTGAGCCTAGTCAGGCAGAACACTATCTAACAGACAACAAGTGGTCAAAGTGTCCAGAGATACTTCACCAGAAGAGCCCTGCATTCTAACTCCCAGTTAATTAAGGTTAAAACATAACAAACTAAAAAACCCCGTAAAAAGTTATTATAAAAAGAAAATCACAGTCATGCATACACACCATTCTTACAGTTGGCCATCAAGCTGTGAATTTATGGCTCCCAGGCCTGTCTGCAAAGCCAGGTCTTCGTAGCTTTGCGAAAGGCCAGCAGGGTGGAAGCAGTACGGATATTGGGAGAAAGTTGGTTCCATAGACCCGGGGCGGCTTTACATAAATGATCTTTGTGATCACATCACAAGGAATTGCATTCTCTTTGACAATGATGTTAAACAATTTATTATCACCAACAACACTGCTACCCTTAAAAAAGACCTCGACCATGTAGCTGCAGCGTTCCCCATAAGCTGCGCCTGTGCGCACGCGCCCCCCCAAATACTGACAGAGAGAGAGAGAGAAAAAGTAAGTGAGAAAGAGAGAGAGAGAAAGGGGGGGAAGAGAGATAGCAAGAGAGAGAAGAGAAAGCAAGAGAGATAGAAAGAAAGAGTGATAGAGAAAGCAATAGAGAGAAAGAAAACAAGAGAGAAAGATAGAGAGAGAGAAAGAGAGAGGGGGGAGAGAGATAGAAAGAGAGGGAGAGAGAAAGTGAGAAAAAGAGAGAGAGAGCAAGAGGGAAATAATAACAGAGAAAAAAAACCCAGCCGTTTGTGTGTGTGTGTGTGTTTGTGTGTGAACTCTTGAATCATTTTCAATAGCTCACCTGTTATTGGAAATGGTTCAAGAGTTCACACACACACACACAAGGGGGGAGGAGACAGGGATGGAAAAAGAGGAGAAGATAGTAATAATAGTAATAGATTTTGGTTTTGTTTTATTATTAATTTCTTTTAATAAAAAAGGGAATTTTTTTCTTATTTATTTGTTTGTTTGTTTATTTATTTATTTATACTTCTATGCCGCCCAGTCCCAAAGGGACTGGCGCTCAGACACTATACTTTTCCACCCACACAGGAAAAAAATTAGAGGGAACATTGCGTAGCTGAATGGTCAAAAACCTGGCAACTTCAAATTTCTACCACTAAATGCTCTGTCTTACATTGGTAAAAAGAATCAGAATACTAAATATAAACTTGAAGCAATTGAAATTATTGATGACCCTCACTCTGTCAAAGACCTTGGAGTACTCATATCCAACGACCTAAGTCCTGGAGCCCACTGCAATAACATTGCCAAAAAGGCACTAACACTTGTTAACCTAATCCTTCGCAGCTTCTTCTCTGGTCACATTGACCTGTTAACCAGAGCATACAAAACATTTGTCAGACCAATCCCAGAATACAGCTCACCTGTATGGAACCCGCATTGCATATCTGACATCGACACAATTGAGAGAGTCCAGAAATATTTCACAAGAAGAGTCCTTCACTCCTCTTCCCGCAACAAAATACCTGACTCCGCCAGACTTGAAATTCTTCAATTAGACAACTTATCGAAATTATTACAAATCGAAATTCTTCGATTACACAACGTCGTCTCCGTTCCGACTTAACTATAGTTCATAAAATCATAGACCAAAATGTCTTTCCTGTTGGTGACTACTTCACCTTGAACTGCAACAACACACGGACATGTAATAGATTTAAACTAAATGTCAACCGCTCCAAACTAGACCGCAAAAAATACGACTTCAGTAATAGACTAATCGACACTTGGAATGCATTACCTAGCTCTGTGGTTTCTACTGCTAACCCCAAGACCTTTAACCTTAGATTATCTACAATTAATTGACCTCTTCCCCTTTCTAAGAGGTCTGTAAGGGACGTGCACAAGCGTACCACTGCGCTACCGTCCCTGTCCTACCCTGTTTCCCCAAAAATAAGTTACCCCCGAAAGTAAGACATATGAGAGGTTTCGTAGAATTGCCTAATATAAGGCATTCCCATGAAAGTAAGACGTAGGTGACGTTTCGTTTCGCAGCATTCTCGAACAGAACATATATAGCACTGCTGTCCATAAATTGCATCTCAAAACGCTGCATCAATCAGATTTAAAACACATCCAACACACATCCAACATGCGGCTGCGTGTTTGGATGTGTTTTTGCTGCAGCAGGATCGCAACCTACCATATACCGTAGTTTTAAATATGGTAGGGGATCTGCTGCGTCTTTCAACAGGATATTAAGATTTTGGATTGTTATGACGTCCTAGAAGATGATGACATAACTGTCACTGAAGAAATTTTACTTTCTGTTCAAACCGTAAATATTGGTAAATGTACCATACTGTTAACTGTTGTACATGGAAATTTATTTATTTATTTATTTTATTATTTAGATTTGTATGCCGCCCCTCTCCGAAGACTCGGGGCGGCTCACAACAAGATAGAACAAATCATAAATAATCAGGAAATAATGGTACGGTAGTAGTAAGAAATTCTTGATAGGTTTTACAGTTTGTCTGGGTATGCTGGTTTGTGATGACAACTACTGTACAGTATATAATAAATGCTCATTTGTTTTGTTCAGCAATAAATGTGAATTCTTCTTCATTGAAAAAAAATAAGACATCCCCTGAAAATAAGACATAGCACATCTTTCGGAGCAAAAATTAATATAAGATGCTGTCTTATTTTCTGGGAAACAGGGTACTGTTCTATTGACTTCTGTCATTACTTTTTATCATTACTTTTCTAATGTTTTATTTATACAATTTACCATCCTATAATTTTTGACAAACACAGGTAGCCTTCAAATCAAGTCCTTCGGGATTGGGCGGCATAGAAGTCGAATGAATAAATGAATGAATGAATGAATGAATGAATGAATGAATGAATGAATATATAAATAAGATTTAGATTAGATTAGATTTATTGGATTTATATGCCGCCCCTCTCCGCAAACTCGGGGCGGCTCACAACAACAATAAAACAGTACATTGTGGGTTGTGGAAGATAGTTTTAATTTTGTTAATTAAATATGTAGGGTGAGTGAGGAGCAAATGGTGTTTGTGGAATAGCAGGCTGGCCAAGAGGTTGTAGGACCTATAATGATGGGAGACTGATTTTGGGTGTGGTGGAGAGATGGGACATTACAGTCATTACTGGGAGGGGCAGGTACGGTGGGAGCTGAAGGGTAGGCCGCTCACGGGGAACGAGGACTCACTGTTTGAAAGCAATTCCTTGTTCTGGCCCCTCAGTCTCATCCCGTGTAGCTGGTTTCAGACACAGTCAGGGCCCTGGTCTCAAGCTGCTGCTACTCAATGCCAGGTCGGTTGCCAACAAGGCCCCCTTGATCTGAGATTTACTCTTGGAGGAGGGAGCTGAGTTGGCTTATGTGACCGAAACCTGGCTGGGACCCAAGGGAGGTGTTCTTCTCTCAAAAAAATGCCCAGACGGGTTTCTGGTCTTGCATCAGCCGCGACACCAGGGAAGGGGTGGGGAGTGGCCGTCATTGTCCGAAAGACTCTAAGCCCTCGCAGGGTTCCTGCTCCCGAGATTGTCTCTCCTCTTGAGGTTGGACTTAGGGGTTCAGGTGGGCTTGCTCTTAACATACCTGCCTTCCAGCTATGTTACAACAGCCCTGCCCATGCTGCTCGAGGTGGTAGCTGGGTTGGCGGTGGAGTTCTCCAGGCTTGTGGTCCTGGGGGACTTCAACCTACCATCACTCGGCAAAACCTCGGAAGTGGCGCAGGTGTCCCTGGCTTCCATGACAACCATGGACCTAACCCAAGTAATCCAGGGTCCGACTCACAGAGCGGAAAACACACTCGGCTTGGTTTTTCTCTCAGTGGAAAAATGATCTGGGTTTAAAGGGTATGGTAATTACACACTTGCCATGGTCAGATCACTCCCTGCTGAGGGTGGACTTTGACCGACTAATCTTCCACCGCAGGGAGGTGGAGCGGATTAGGAGGTTTTGCCCCAGGCGCCTAATGGACCCAAAAGGGTTTCAGAGGGAGCTTGAGGATATTCCCGACTCGCTTGTATGTAGTCTGGACAAGTCTCTAGTGAGGGCATGGAATAAAGCCGCATCGGAGGCTCTGGACTGGATTGGGCCTTTGCGGCCTCTCTGAGGTAGTAGACCCTGGAGATTTCCTTGGTTCACTGAGGAACTCCAGGGGAAGAAACACCAGAAGTCAGACCGAACACATGTAAGAGCCTATATTAAAACTTACCTTGTGGTGATAGAGGCGGCAAAGTCTGCGTACGTTGCCGCCCTTATTGCATCCGCAGATTCTCGCTCAGCCACCCCATTTAGGGTGACCCGTTCCCTCGTGAATAAGGTGGAAACAGTGGAACCCTTGCAGGACAGAGCTGAGGAGTTTGTTCAGATTCTTGTAGATAGTCGTTCAGATTCAGAATGATCTGGACTCTAATTGGGCAATTCAGACTGAGGCGAAAGGGTCAGGTCTTAGTCCTGTTATTTGGGAAGAGTTTGACCTGGTAACCTCTGAGGAAGTGGACAAGGCCATGGGAGCTGTGAGTTCCTTCACCTGCTTACTGGACCTATGCCATTCCTGGTTGGCCAGTTGAGAGGTGACACGTGGCTGGATGCACGCTCCTTGGAGTGAGGGGTCGTTTCCACAGCCGTTGAAGGAGGCGGTTGTGTAACACATCCTCAAGAAACTGTCACTGGATCCAGCCAAATTGAAGAACTGTAGGCCAGTCTCCCACCTGCCTTTTATGGGTAAGGGTGTTGAGAAGGTGGTGGCACTCCAGCTCCAGCGACCCTTGGATGAAGTTGATTATCTGGATTCCTTTCAGTCTGGTTTCAGGACCAGTCACAGCATGGAAACATGGATGATCTCTGGTGGGTACAGGATAGGGGATATTCCTCTATCCTGGTGCTCCTTGATCTCTCAGCGGCCTTCGATACCATCAACCATGGTATACTTCTGCGACAGCTGGAGGGACTGGGAGTGGGAGGCACCATTTTACGGTGGTTCTCCTCCTATCTCTCCTGTTGTTCACAGTCGCTGTTAGTGTGGGGGCAGAGGTCCACCCCTCGGCCTCTCCCTTGTGGGGTGCCGCAGGGGTCTGTCCTCTACCCCTTACTATTTAACATCTACATGAAGTTACTGGGCAAGATCATTCAACGGCATGGGATGAGGTATCATCAGTACACTGATGATACCCAGCTACACATCTCCACCCGATGTCAATTCAGTGCCAGTGCCTGGAGGCTGTAAGGGTCTGGATGGGGGCCAATAGCCACCCCGAGTCTTCGGAGAGGGGCGGCATACAAATCTAATAAATAATAATAATAACAGGCTCAAGCGCAACCCAGACAAGACCGAGTGGCTGTGGGCATTCCCTCCTGAGGACTATTTGAACTGTCCATCCATTGTCCTGTGAGGAGAAACACTGACCACCTCAGATAGGGTTCGCAACTTGGGTGTCCTCCTTGATCCACAGCTAAACCTTGAACACCATCTCTCAGCTGTGGCCAGGGGGACCTTTGCCGGGGTTCGCCTGGTGTACCAGTTGCGTCCTTATGTGGACCAAGAGGCTCTACGCACAGTCACTCAGACCCTCATCACCTCCCATCCTGATTATTGCAATGTGCTCTACCAGGGGCTACCCTTGAAGAGTGTTCGAAGATTCCAAATTGTCCAAAATGCAGCTGCACGAGTTGTCTTGGATGCACCCCAGTACACCCCTATAACACCTATACTCCATGAGCTGCACTGGCTTCCTATTAGTCTCCGGGCACAATTCAAGGTGTTGGTTATTACCTATAAAGCCCTATATGGCTCAGGGCCAGACTATTTATGGGACTGTCTCTTGCCACATACCTCACAGAGATCAATTAGAGCACACAGAGAAGGCCTCCTCCAGGTCCCGTCAAGTAAGCAATGCAGGTTGGCGGGACCATGGGGGAAGGCCTTCTCTGTTGCCACCCCTCAATATCTACACTGCTCCCACCCTGCTGGCTTTCCATAAGGCTACAAAGACCTGGCTATGCCAATAGGCCTGAGGGCCCTGAATCAACAACTAGCTTGGCCATGTGTATGAATGTGTATGAGTGGTAAGTCAAATCAAATCAAATCATATCAAATCAAATCAATATTCTATCCTATCTTATCCTGTCCTGTCCTATCCTATCTCCATTTCTCTTCTCTTCCATTCTAGTAGAATACAATGTGTGAAGCCTGGATCAATTGAGTCATGGGTTTCTTTAATTGGGGTTATAGTTTTCGATTTTCTATATTTGACTTCTTTTTATACTCTATTTCTATTTTTTATATTGTTGTAAGAAGCCCTGAGTCCTTCAAGATTGGGCAGCATAGAAGTCAAATAAAATAAATAAACAAACAAACTAAGTAAGTAAGCAAGTAAGTAAATAAATTAATTAATAAAGGCAGGATACAAATAAATAATCATCGCAGCTAGGGGTTTTTTTGCGTTGTGGTATTAAATTTTATTATTGCTTCTGGCCACAGTGTACATGTTTATTTCAAGGTGTACAAGTGCCCTTCCGATTTGAAATAAATGTTTGGGGCAACTGGCACCCGAGCCAGTCTTGGTCTGCATAAGAAACCCAAACCCCATTTCTAGAAGATTCTATCCCAAAGAAATGCCTAATTGAAGCAACCAGCTCAGTAGTAAGTTTCCCGCTCAACCCAGCCTCCTGGATAACGTCGCAGAAGACACTTGCGGATTTCGTCGTAGACAAAAATGAGCACGGAGAATGGGAGAGCACATAGCCACCACGTCACCCGGAGTGGGTACATGCGTAGCGCGACTTCCATCCACGGGCAGTAGGAGAGAAAGACCGCCAGGGTGGTTTCTTCAATCAGGCCGAAGATCATAATCTCATTCCTCATGCCTTGTTGGAAGAGGGACAGCTTCCGTGTCTTGCAAATGATCAAGTCAGCCCATTGGACAATGACGATGCTGATGAAGAAGGCTGTGTGGCAGGTGAACTCCACCACTTTCCGCTGTTGGTACGTCCACTGCTGGCCGTAACTGTCTTCCAGGTCATTCACAGTGTTGTCGTCCCAATCCACGCGGATCCCCAGCAAGGTGGTCGGCAGGAATCCGTTCTCGGCCATGATGACGAAATAGGTGAAGAACCCAGCCAGGGCTTGCATCATGCCGATCTGCCCGTACGCCATGCTGATCAGACGCTCGTTCACCAGCTTGTCCTTCTTGGCATTCCGCGGTTTCCGTTTCATGATGTCGCTCTCGGCTTTTTCGTAGGCGAGGGAGATGGCGGGCACCATGTCAGTGCCCAGGTCGATGCACAAAATGGTGATGGTACCCAGGGGCAACGGGATGGCCAAGATCATAAAGAGAAGGAAAGGGGAGATCTCGGGGATGTTGCTGGTCAGCGTATAGGCAATGGACTTCTTCAGGTTATCAAAGATCAAGCGGCCTTCCTCCACGCCCGTCACAATAGAGGCGAAATTGTCATCCAGCAGGATCATATCGGCCGCCTGCTTGGATACGTCGGAGCCTGTGATGCCCATGGCGATGCCAATATCAGCTTTCTTCAGGGCCGGGGAATCGTTCACCCCATCTCCGGTCACAGCGACAATGGACCCCTGCCTCTGACACCCTTCCACGATGATCAGCTTCTGCTGTGGGGAGGTGCGCGCAAAGACGATCTCGGAATGACTCGAGAGGATCTTGTCCAGTTGTTGGGAGGTCATGTCCTTAAGTTCAGAACCGTGAACAACACAGGCTACGGCTTGCTGGGGATCAACTTGGCTAGCCGGGATCCCCAGCCGAGCTGCAATGTCTTCAACCGTCTCACTACCCTCCGAAATGATCCCAACACCCTTGGCGATCGCTTTGGCAGTGATCGGGTGGTCGCCAGTGACCATGATCACTTTAATCCCAGCACTGCGGCACTTCCCAACGGCATCTGGCACAGCAGCGCGAGGTGGGTCAATCATGGAGATGAGCCCCACGAAGCACAGCTTGGTAGTGGGAAAGTTTGGTTTGTCCACATCGAAGTTAAAGCCGCGTGGAAACTGTTTGTCAGGGAGGTAGCAGTGGCAGAATCCAAGGACCCTCTCACCTAAGCCCCCGAGATAATTGTAGGTGTTCAGAAAAGCTTCCTGCATATTCTTGTCCAGGACCACTTCCTTTCCTTGTAACAGGATTGTGGAGCAACATTCCAAGATCCGCTCCGGAGCACCCTTCATCACCAAAAGATGACCTTTGGACTTCTCAGCAGCTTCGTGGATGGAGAGCTGGTACTTGTTGGTAGAGTTGAAGGGGATCTCAGCTACTTTGGGATTCCTCTCACGCATCTCCTTGACGGAGCCCCAGGACAGCTCGATACACTTAAGGAGGGCCGACTCCGAAGCATCTCCGGTGGTCCCCTTCTTTGCGATGGGGATGTTCTCCTGGTCTGCTTTGAAATCTGCTCGGTTGCACAATCCAGCAATGTGGGCTAGGGCCAGCCACGTGGGTGAGCGTGTGTTAAATTTCACCCCGGCGTAAATCTCGCTGGTGTTGGCTTCGTAGATTTGATTGTCGAACCACAGGTGTGCGACGGTCATGCGGTTTTGAGTCAGTGTTCCGGTTTTGTCCGAGCAGATTGTAGAGGTTGACCCCAAGGTCTCTACAGCTTCCAGGTTTTTCACTAGGCAATTCTTCCGTGCCATGCGTTGGGCCGTGAGGGTCAGGCAGACAGTGACGGTGGCTAGCAGACCTTCTGGGACATTCGCCACGATGATACCGATCAGGAAAACTACGGCTTCCAGCCAGCCATAGCCAAGAATCAGGGCCAAGCCGAAGAAGTTCACTCCTAGGAAAACGGCGACGCCTGTGATGATGTGGATAAAATGCGCTATTTCCCGGGCAATTGGTGTAGGGGATTCGCTCAAGCCGGAAGCCAGTGAGGCAATACGACCCATGACTGTGTAGTCCCCTGTCAAGATGACAATGCCCCGAGCTGTGCCTTCAACACAATTTGTGGAGAAGAAACAGATGTTTTGGGTCTCCAGTGGGTTTTCATTGGTAAACTCAGCAGTACGACTCTGGGGTTCTGACTCACCGGTCAGAGATGAATTGTCCACTTTGCAACTAGTGGCAGAGATGATCCTTAAATCTGCAGGAATCTGATCACCTCCTTTGACCTCCACCAGATCTCCCACAACAACAAACTCAGCGTTGATCTGCAACTTCTCCCCATCCCGGATGACCAGGGCTTGCTGTGGAACCATGTGCTTGAAGGATTCCATGATTTTGGAACTCTTAGCTTCCTGAAAGTAGGAGAAACATCCGGTCACAATAACTACACCAGATAGCACACCGCCCAGATACAGGTTGTCCATCTGTACTTTTGCGCCCATGGCTTCTTGCACCCCACATGCCACAAAGCAAAGAATCGCGCCGATCCACAGGAGAATGGAAAACCCGCCAAAGAGTTGCTTGCAAAATTTGACCCACTCCGGTGTGGTTCGTGGGGGAGTGAGGGCGTTGGGGCCATTCTTTTCCAAGATCTCAGCAGCCTGCTCCTTGGTCAGTCCTTTGGCGAGATCTACCTCATACTTACGGCTGAGTTCCACCAGAGACAATTTGTGATCGTCAAAAGTCACTTCTTTCTTCAATTCTTCCAGTTCTTCTTTCCCCTTGGGTTTTTTCTTCTTCTTGGTGTGGGATGCCTTATTATTCATGGTAGAGTTTGGATCTACCACGTCGGTCCTCCAACTGTTAGCTTTCCCTCTCTTAGAGGAGTATGGTTCAGCTCCGAGGGAAAAGAAGGAAGGGAAGGAGGAGAGGAGGACCACTCCTCAAAAGAGGAAGAATGAGAGGTTCTCCAAGGAAAACCCAACAACCATCCAAAGCTTAAAGACTTAGGAACCCAGCTTCATCAACGGCCCCAGAAGACACATCCATTGTCCTGCTGTTGGGTAACCCAACAATGCTGCCTCTTAGCAACCGAAGAAGTAACTGCTTCCTTTGGTGATGTCATAACTCCTAGCAACAGAAAAAATAACAGAACAGAGTTGGAAGGCATATTGGAAGTCACCTAATCCAGGGGTGTCAAACTCAAGCCTCGAAGGGTATTTAGATCTAGCCTGTGAGGCTGCCTTGGATATAACTAAGGATCAACACAAGGCAGAGGTTGTAGGTGGCTGTTGCAGGCCAAAAACAGAGCTCGGCGGCCCGTTTTTGCCGGCAGAGTGCTCAGGCCACCGAAGGCACCCAATACGAGTGGCATTGAGGTGGCTATGCCTGCCACGGATACCCACTCCAACCTGTCCACTTCAAAGTCAAACACAAAAGCTAACACAGTTCTAGGCTGCATTAACAGAGGGAGAGTATCAAGGTCACATGAAGTGTTAATATCACTTTATACGGCCTTGGTAAGGCTACCCTTGGAATACTGCATTCAGTTTTGATCACCATGATGCAAAAAGGATGTTGAGACATCTAGAAAGAGTGCAGAGAAGAGCAACAAAGAAGATTAGTGAGTCAGCCGGGGTGGCGCAGCAGGTAGAGTTCTGTACTGCAGGCCACTGAAGCTGACTGTAGATCTGAAGGTCAGCGGTTCAAATCTCATCACCGGCTCAAGGTTGACTCAGCCTTCCATCCTTCCGAGGTGGGTAAAATGAGGACCCGGATTGTGCGGGCAATAGCCTAGCTCTGTTAAAAAGTGCTATTGCTAACATGTTGTAAGCCACCCTGAGTCTAAGGGGAAGGGTGGCATAAATAAATAAATAAGTAAGTAAGTAAGTAAGTAAGTAAGTAAGTAAGTAAGTAAGTAAGTAAGTAAGTGTAGATAGATAGATAGATAGATAGATAGATAGATAGATAGATAGATAGATAGATAGATAGATAGATAGATAGATAGATAGATAGATAGGAGACTGGAGGCTAAAACATATAAAGAATGGTTGCGGGAACTGGGCATGGCTAGTTTGATGAAAAGAAGGACCAGAGGAGACATGATAGCAGCCTTCCAGTATCTTAGGGGTTGCCACAAAGAAGAAGGAGTCCAACTATTCTCCAAAGCACCTGAAGATAGGACAAGAAGCAACGGGTGGAAACTAATCAAGGAGAGAAGCAACTTAGAACTAAGGAGAAATTTCCTGACAGTCAGAATGGTTCATCATTGGAACAGCTTGCCTCCAGAAGGTGTGAATGCTCCAACACTGGAAGTTTTTAAGCAGATGTTGGATAACCATCTGTCTGAAGTAGTATAGGGTTTCCTGCCTAAGCAGGGGGTTGGACTAGAAGACCTCCAAGGTCCCTTCCGACTCTGTTTCTGTTGTTGTTGTTGTTGTTACTGTATGCCGCCCCGAGTCTTCAGAGAGGGGCAGCATATAAATCTAAATAATAATAATAATAATAATAATAATAATAATAATAATAATAATAATAATAATATAGCCACAGTCTAAACGCTATTGCTAATAAAATTGAGTTTAACATTCCGGATATAATCCAATGGCCTGCTCAAGCAGGAGAACGTATAGTTGTGTTTGTCAACCTTGGCAACTTGAAGACAGGTGACCTTCAACTCCCAGAGTACTGCCACAGTGGTGCTGGCTGGGGGAATTCTGGAAGTTGAAGGCCACCCATTTTCAAGTTGCTGAGGTTGACAAACACAGCTATACCACAGCTATACCAGACAAATGGTTGTCCAATGTCTTCTTTAAAATCTCTACTCCACTACTACTTCTACGAAGTTCCTAGAACCAAGGATATTTGGGGAAGGGAGGGAGATTCCCAGTGAGCCACGGTGGCTCAGTGGTCAGAGGGCAGTACTGCAGGCTATTTCTGCTGATCCACCAGCTGCCAGCAATTTGGCAGTTCGAATCTCACCAGCTTCAAGGTTGACTCCAAGACCACCTTCTGCCGCACGAATCCCAGCGACCGGTTAGGTCCCACATAGTTGGCCTTCTCCGGGTTCCGTCGACTAAACAATGTTGCCTGGCAGGACCCAGGGGAAGAGCCTTCTCTGTGGCGGCCCCGACCCTCTGGAACCAGCTCCCCCCGGAGATTAGAATTGCCCCCACCCTCCTTGTCTTTCGTAAACTTCTTAAAACCCACCTCTGCTGCCAAGCATGGGGGGACTGAGACATCTCCCCTGGGCCTATACAGTTTATGCATGGTATGTTTGTGTGTATGTTTTCTTTTTAATAAGGGGTTTTTAATGACTTTTAATTATTAGATTTGTTATATATTGTGTTGTTATTGTTGTGAGCTGCCCCGAGTCTACGGAGAGGGGCGGCATACAAATCTAATAAATTGAATTGAATTGAAATTGACTCAGCCTTCCGAGGTGGGTAAAATGAGGACCCAGATTATTGATGGCTCTGTAAACCATTTAGAGAGGGATGTAAGGGACTGTGAAGCAGAGTCTAAGTGTCATTGCTATTGCTATCTTTTCTCGTTTTGTTAGGAAGAGCTGAGTAGAGGAGGAAGCAAAATGCTGATGGTTCCTGTACAAAGATGCAAATAACTTAGAATGCCTTTCAGCATCAATAATTTTGAAAGATTCAACCATGTCTCATTCAGGATATAAGTATCATGTTGGAAGTACAGAAAAAGTGAATTGACAGAATTTAGCATGAATGTAATAGAAAGAGTGCAGAGAAGAGCGACAAAGATGAGTAGGGGACTGGAGGCTAAAACATATGAAGAACGGTTGCAGGAACTGGGCCTGGCTAGTTTGATGAAAAGAAGGACCAGGGGAGACAGCATAGCAGTGTTTCAATATCTCAGGGGTTGCCAGAAAGAAGAGGGAGTCAAGCTATTCTCCAAAGCACCTGAGGGTAGAACAAGAAGCAATGAGTGACAGTCAGAACAATTAACCAGGAGAACAGCTTGCCTCCAGAAGTGAATGTTCCAACACTGGCAGTTTTTAAGAAGAAGTTGGATAACCATCGGTCTGAAGTGATGTAGAGTTTCCTGCCTAAGAAGAGGGTTGGACTAGAAGACCTCCAAGGTCCCTTCCAACTCTGTTATTAAATATTGTATTGTATTGTACTGTATTGTATTGTACTGTATTGTGCTGTGCTGTGCTGTGCTGCTACGCTACACTGCACTACACTATACTATGCTATACAACATCACATCACATGTTATTGTTGTTGTTATTGTTGTTGTTATTATTATGTCAATACAACATGAAGGAAAAATCCATTGTGTATAAAATAATTTAAGTTTTATTTTAAGAATATCAGTATTTGCTGTCTGTCTGTAGTTAACAAGATTAGGATTTCCTGTTTTTCCTAATCTTGTGACTGTCACTTTGGGATCTGTTTTTAACAAGACAAATGTTTGCTAATTAACAAGATAAATGTTTGCTGTTTACCAAGATAAATGTTTGCTGTTTACCCAATAAACTATTCATTTCCGGGAGAGGGAGGCAGGATGTGGACCATATTTGGGCAAGGAATTCTGTGTACCCCTAATTCTATGTACCTTTGTGATTTGTAAAAACCTATATAACCTGCTCTTTAGCTTCTGTACAAGTGTCTCTTCCCTTGGGAAGAGTACCCGCTTTGCAAACCGTTTTTGGTATACCCAGAGAGAATAAACATTTCTGTTCTCTTTGTCCAAACGTCTCGTGTGAACTTTTTCATAAAATTTCAGCGCACAACTTGGGGGCTCGTCCGGGATTCCATCCTGTTGGCTGTCCAGGGAGGAACGTCTTTAGGTGCACCCTGTCCCATTTGGACAGAAGACGAACCTCCATGGATAGGCAATTGGCTCTGGTAGACCCGTAAAATTGGCTAAACGAGATCACTAGGACAAGGAGACAGAAAGAGGAAGAGACAAAGAGACAAAGAGAAATAATAGAAGGCCCCTCGAGGACCGGGCAACCCTGTGCACAGGTCTGGTAAGTACCTGTAATTTGCAATGGCATTTTACAACTAAGGGACTACTTACTCAGACGGTTATTGGGCGGGTAGGCTAGGTTGTTTGGAGACTATTGAGTGTGTTTGGTGAGACGTCCTTTTGAGGGGTCCTATTAGAGGACCTGCAGGACGACGTGAGAGTTGACTCCTGATTTGCGGTTCCATCCTCCCGCGAGGGAATTGGCCAGAAAAGGAGGCACGAAAGTTGGTGAAGTGAATTGAAAGTCTCAATAGTGGGATACTCCAACAGGAAAATCCTAGTGGGAAAACTACCATTAACGTCCAAGGGCAAGATAATTCTTGGAAAGGCGGGCTAGGTAGCTTGGAGACTAAAAGTACTCCAATCTCCTAGTGGTAAAACTGCCTCGGGTGGGCTAGGTAGCTTGGAGACTAAAAGAGACTTCAATCTCCTAGTGGGAAAACTGCCTTAAAAATCCAAGATCAAGAAGTAAAGAAAATAATGGGAAATAAAGAGTCTGCAGACATAAAGAGAAAAAGAGAGAGAGAGAGAGAAAAGAGCCTGGTTCAGACTCTGAACCTGAAGAGAAAGAGTTGTTAAACTTTTATTTAAGGAAGTAAAAGAGTTAAAGGGGCAGATAGCCCAGAGTTAAAGAGTTAAAGAGCTGTGTAGTAACAAAAGGAGGAAAGTTAGATTTTGAAAATGCCTGGAAATTGATTTAGACCCTCCAACTACTATGCAGATTTCAGGAGAATGGAAATTCCCCAAAACATGAAGTTTACTCCAAGTAAGAAAAGAGGCTGAGTGATTAATAGGGGATTTAACATAATAAGGATGTGTAGAATTGGATTGATTGTGATATGTTTGACTGGCCGGCAAATGAATGATGTGTGTGTTTGTGTGTAAAATGGAACTCATTAGCTTATGAAAAAGCTCCCTGGAATAATTGTAGATTTATTTGTATGAAATGGAATTTTGATATGAAAATGATGTATACAAGCAGTAAGAAAAAGTTGGTGTGAATGCATTTTTGATTCTTTAAAACAGTAAGCTGTAACGAAATGTACCGGTATGTTATTTTCTAAAGCTAGAAGGAGGGGGGGGAAAAAAATTGTTGAGAGAATGATGAGTGGAGAAAAGTATTACATTTCTGTGTAAATATATATATATATGTAACATTTTCCTTGTCAAGGATTCTTTTGCCTTGAAGGAGTAAGAGAGAGAAAGGATAGCCCCCCCTTTCAGTGTAGCTGCTCGCTTTTAACAGTTTCCCCCCCTCACTCCCCCTTCTCCTTGCTTGAGAAAGGAGGGGTCAATGGGCAGCTTATTCATAAAGCCTTTCACTGTTTGGATTTGATTCTTTTTTTAAAGATAATTTGAGGTTTTTAAAAGAATTTTAATTAAACAAACACACACACACACACACACATATATATATGGAAAAGATTTTGAAAAGATTTTGATGTTTTAATCTATGAGAATTTGCTTCCATTTGAATGGAAATTGAATCTGATTCATTTTACTAAAAGCAAAGCATTGATTCTAAAGTTTGCCCCAAATATATTTCAGAGCATTTATGTCTCTGTGTGGGACACATTGATTAATAATAATAATAATAATAATAATAATAATAATAATAATAATAATAATAATAATAATAAAAAATAGAAGACAGGATGCTCCACTTTAGGGCTTCTTTTTTTTTTTTTTGGTTAACAGCACAAGTTGTTGCCCTTCAGAAATTGTTACAGAACTGATTTAAATATTTTCAGTGTTACTGAAAGAAAGCATAAAATTAATTGTTGGAGGAGCTGTGGTAGTTAGCACCTCTCTTTTTGGTCTTGAACCAAAAAGCCAGTAGAGGGATTGAAAGAGTTTGAAATATGGATTGAAAGAGTTTGAAATATGAGAGAATACTTATGGAGCAAATGATTAGTGTTAGCAACTGATGTTAACTTGAATCCAGCTTAGTTTTTAAGAGGAGATTTAGAAGAAGAAGCAAATAAAATTAATGAGATGAAGTAATTAAATTACAGACCAGAGTTAGATCTGACTTGATGGATGTGTCCTTGAGAAAAGGAAGAGAAGGAGAGGTTTTGTTTAAGCCAATTAGAAAGATGTTGGAATGTAAGAGACGGGGCAGAGGATGATTTAAACAGTAAAGAAGGATTCTGAAGTTTAGTGGAAGAGAAAGGAGAGGTTTTGTTTCCCGAGGCAGGGACAGAGGCAGAGGCAGGGACCAAGATAGAAGATGGGGATTTGGAAGTGGACAAGGAGAAATGATGCTTGGAATGTGATAGATGGATCTTCAAGATTAGTGGAAGGACATTGTTGCAATGGATATGCCATTATTAGGATAATAGGATAATATGAGAGAAGAACAGGGATGGTAGGCACAATAGTGTGCTTTTGCATGCCCCTTACAGATCTCTTAGAAAAGGGGATATGTCAACAGTAGATAATTTAAGGTTGAAGATTTGGGAGTTAGGGGAAGAAACAACAGAGTCAGGTAGTGAGCTCCAGGCATTGATCACTCTGTTGCTGAAGTCATACTTTCTGCAATCAAGTTTGGAGCGATTTACATTTTGTTTGTATCTATTATTGTATTGTTGTTGTTGTTGGAGGTGAAGTAGTCACTAATAGGAAGGACATTATGGTGTATGATCTTATGAACAACGGTTAAATCAGTTGTTTGGAGGAGACGTAGTTGTAGATTGTCTAAGCGTAGTATTTGAAGTTTGGAGGAGTAAGATAGTTTGTTTCAAGAGGAGGAGTGAAGGACTCTTCTTGTGAAGTACTGTATTTCTGGACTGTCTCAATTGTGTCAATGTCAGTTATGCAATGTGGGTTCCATACAGGTGAGCTATATTCGTGTATTGGTCTGATGAATGTTTTGGAAGCTCTGGTTAATAGTTCAGTGTTTCTGGAGAAGAAGCTATGTAAAGTTAGGTTTGTAACTCTTAATGCCTTTTTTTTAAGCAATGTTGTTACAGTGAGCTCTGGCACATAGGTCATTGGATATGAGTACTCCAAGGTCTTTGACAGGGTGAGGGTTAGCTATGAGTTCATTATTTCCAAGTATGTATTTAGTATTTTGATTCTGTAAGACAGAGCATTTGTTGGTTGAGATTTGAAGTTGCCAGTTGTTACACAATTCAGCTAAATGATCAAGGTCATTTATTAGAGGAAAACTTGGTCGGTGATTTAAAAAAAAAAGAAGAAGAAGAAGAAAAAGAAGAAGAAGTTACCCAACCACTGATCTGCACAAGTGACCGAATTATATGCTTTATTGAGAGCTCTAGAATTAAGTAGAGAAAGGATAGTAAATATATATACATTGATTCAAAATATGTTTTTGGAGTTGTACACACTTTTGGGAAAATTTAGAAGGAAAGGGGATATGTGGCAAGTCAAGGAAAGAATTTAATACATTTTGAGTTAATATATTAGGTTTTAAAAGTCTTAAAAGGGCCACAAGAAATTGCTGTGATTCATATTCAAGCACATCAAAAGGGGGAAGAAGAAGATAAGAAAGGAAACAGATTAGCGGATAGAGAAGCTCAAGCAGTGGGCCAGAAGGAGGAGGAAGGAGTGTTTGTTCTGATTCCTCAAGTATTAGATCCTGAAGAAATTCTATTTAGTGAAAGTAAACAGGAAAAACTAAAGCAGATAGGAGGATAGGAGGGGAAGGATGAGAAATGATTCCTCCCAGATGGAAGACAAGTATTAAACCAACCTTATTTTAGGAGAATAATGGAAAGATTACATGAAGGGAGTCATTGGGGAACTCAAGGATTGATAGACACAGTATTGAAAACATTTACTTGGATAAAAATGTATACTACAGCACAATAGGTGGTGAATAAATGTGTAAGCCAAAAGGTAAACAAGAACTATGTAAGACAATGACAATGAGAAGGAAGATCACTTGTATTATATCCCTTTCAGAATGTACAAATAGATTTTATAGAAATGTCACAAGTGGGAAGATTTAAATGTTTACTGGTAATAGTGGATCATTTGATAGGTTGGGTGGAGGCTTTTCCATGTGTAGATGAAACAGAACAAGATTACTGCTAGAACAAGTTATACCTAGGTATGGGTCAGCACAACAAATTGTTTCAGATTAAGAATTGAGAATTGTGCAGGGAATTATGAAATGGTTTGGGAATTAATTGGGACTGAATGGTAAAATAAAGCATTGTTTAACTAAGTTATACATGGAGACTGGGCTAATTTGGATCAAAGGATTATCTATAGCTCTGTTGAGAATTAGAATTCAGCCTCAAAGAGACACTGGGATAATGTTTTATGAAATGTTGTTTGGAATGTCTTTAAGGGGGGAGTGGATTAAAAACAGGAGATATCCGTATAAAGATCTGATACAATATTTGCAATCATTGTCCTAGTCTTTTGAATATTCCAGATTAAGTAGCCTGTTGTTGCAAACATCTGTCCTGAGTTTTAAAGTAAAGAAATTGGTGATTGGATTCTGATAAAACGGTGGAAGCTCAAGAAACTCCAACCTATGTGGGAAGGCCCGTTCCAGGTGCTGCTGACTACAGATACCGCTGTTAGAACTGCAGAACGAGGCTGGACTCATTATACTCATGTGAAGAAAAGCAGTGCTCCCAATACATGGACAAGTCAACCTGTCGGACCCTTGAAGCTGCGGATAACCAGAAAATAAAATGCTTATTTTTCCCTTTCAGCCTGGATGCCTGTACACCCACAAGAAGAGAAATGAAGGATGGGTAATGCTATTATGGCTAGGGTTGATAATGAGAAAAGCAGAGGGTTATCGGATTTGTATAAGTGCAAAAGGTGGACAGGGGAGAGAAATGGGATGGGAGCCCTGAGAGAAATGTACTTATGTGTTTAATGAAATGGTAACTGGATGGCCCTAAGATGAGACACATCCTTGCCATTGGGGTGGTCTCTGGGAGGAATTTCAGGAATTTCAGTGTTATGTTATAATTGGAGCTGAGGATCCATTATGTAAGGTGAAAGCAGAATTACAAAAATGGGCAATGTGTGGATGGTGGAATAAGACTATCCCATCCACCTTTATTCACAAGATTCCAGTCAATATAAAATGTGGAAATCAGTTGTATTCAGATTTACCTATGGGATGGACAGGCCGGTGTGCCTTGGACACTAAAATAACAAAATCAACCAGAATATTAAAAACAGGGAGTTTTTGGATGACTGATGAAAAGAAGGTGCAAAATAATAATAAGAGGGAAAATAGACATAAGGGAGAAGGGAAATGATTGCTAGAAGTGCATAAAAGAATACAACCAGGGAGCAAGATAGGGC
The DNA here is from genome assembly GCF_031021105.1 of Erythrolamprus reginae. Lineage (NCBI taxonomy): Eukaryota > Metazoa > Chordata > Lepidosauria > Squamata > Dipsadidae > Erythrolamprus > Erythrolamprus reginae. The sequence continues at coordinate 421,951,253 of NC_091950.1, read as the reverse complement.
AAACTTTGGTTTACCAAAGCAAATATGAGTGTACAGGAAAAGCTTTGCAGTGTCAGTTTAGAGTTATAGTATATCATGTATGCAAGCAACAAGGCAAAATAACATGTTATGATCCAAAGGAAAGCCCAGTTCAATATTGGTTAGAAGTAAAGGAGGGAAATGATCAAGGAAAGCTTCATTCTAAAGTGCGAATAAGAAATCCTACTAATAAAACTTTTAGAAGCTTGCCTGTTGGCCAAGGTACCCACTGGATGTGGGAATATGGATTGGCAAAGAACATACATATATAATGACAAATATATCTGTCCTCAAAAATGGGAGGAGACTAAAGAACAGTGTTTTAATACTGATGAAAAATACTGTCCTTATTGGAATTGTGTAGGTTGGGCCCTGGAGCCAGTGGATACCTTACCAAAGTAAATGTGCAAAGTAATTGTGAGAACAATAAGTGTAATTTTGTTAATTTTACCATAAATAATTCACAAGAGTTTATAAGTAAATGGGGAAGCCAACATGGAATAAGAATATATGGATCTGGGATTGACACTGGAGGTTTATTTTATTTAAAAATTAGTAAGTTAGTAGAAGAAGGAAACCCATTAAGTAAGACCTTCTTCTCAGACTTTTGGGAAGAGATTGAGAAACCTTTTGAAGTACCAGAGGTAGCCAGAAATTTGTTCTTAACATTTGCCGAAACTATTGCTCAGACATTAAATGTGTCCAATTGTTATGTGTGTGGGGGAACAAATGTAGGGGACCAATGGCCCTTAGAAGCAGTAGAATGGAATATAAGCATAGCATATGAGCAGAAAGTTAATGGATGCTACAAAATCCGATTGTGATTAGATGGTGTGTAAATAGAATAAATCTCCATGCCCCTAATATTGGATATGTCCCTTGTGAAATAATGATAGTTTTAAATATTACTGCTGGAACCAATAAGACTGTGCCTGAGAATATTACCATGCCTGAGAATAATCTATGGACTAATGATGTTACCCTGTCTTATTTCCTTAATTAGAAGTTTTGTCCAGAGTCCCATTGAAAGTATTGTATCCGGTCAATAATCAATTAAAACTATAATGGTAATGAAAAAGATTGGGGACGAGTTGAAATTACTGGAGAATGAACAGCAAACTATTCAGGAAGAGAAAATGAATAATGAAGAAAAAAGCAAGTTGTTAGAAATAAAACAAAATCTTAAACAGTTTTGTGAAACAAAGAAGAAAAATGAAGGAATTGAAGGAAAAATCCATTGTGTATAAAATAATTTAAGTTTTATTTTAAGAATATCAGTATTTGCTGTCTGTCTGTAGTTAACAAGATTAGGATTTCCTGTTTTTCCTAATCTTGTGACTGTCACTTTGGGATCTGTTTTTAACAAGACAAATGTTTGCTAATTAACAAGATAAATGTTTGCTGTTTACCAAGATAAATGTTTGCTGTTTACCCAATAAACTATTCATTTCCGGGAGAGGGAGGCAGGATGTGGACCATATTTGGGCAAGGAATTCTGTGTACCCCTAATTCTATGTACCTTTGTGATTTGTAAAAACCTATATAACCTGCTCTTTAGCTTCTGTACAAGTGTCTCTTCCCTTGGGAAGAGTACCCGCTTTGCAAACCGTTTTTGGTATACCCAGAGAGAATAAACATTTCTGTTCTCTTTGTCCAAACGTCTCGTGTGAACTTTTTCATAAAATTTCAGCGCACACAACACAACAAACGAGATCACTATTATGGATTTCATATTTCATCACCAGTCGGGCGCTTCCCAAGCACCTAGGACTGCGTGATGTAGCGGCGAATTATGTTTGCCGATCCCAGTAAAGCGGCCTTTTGCAATTGACAGATGGAGATTTTGTCAATTCCGATGGTTTTCAAATGTCCGCTGAGATCCTTTGGCACTGCGCCCAGCGTGCCAAGTACCACTGGGACCACTTTCACGGGCTTATGCCAGAGTTGTTGCAGCTCGATTTTTAGATCTTGGTATTTCACTAATTTCTCTGGCTGCTTCTCAATTCTGCTGTCCCCTGGGATTGCGATGTCGATGATCCATACTTTCTTTTTCTCCACAATCACAATGTCTGGTGTGTTATGCTTCAGAATTCGGTCAGTCGGAAGTCGGAAGTCCCACAGTAGTTTTGCTTGCTCATTTTCGACCACTTTTTCGGGCTTATGATCCCACCATTTCTTTGCCACTGGGAAATGGTAGTTCCGGCACAAGTTCCAGCGGATCATCTGTGCTACAGCATCATGTCTATGCTTGTAGTCAGTCTGTGCGATCTTTTTGCAGCAGCTGAGTATGTGATCGATTGTTTCATCTGTTTCTTTACAGAGTCTGCACTTTGGATCGTCTGTTGATTTTTCAATTCTGGCTTTGACAGCATTTGTTCTAATGGCCTGTTCTTGTGCCGCCAGTATTAGTCATTATTATTATTATTATTATTATTATCATTATCATTGTTGTTGTTGTTATTATTATTATTATTATTATTATTATTATTATTATTATTAAAGCATGCTGGCTGGGGAATTCTGGGAGTGGAAGCCCACCCATTTTCCAGTTGCCATCTTTGCAAAAACCCCACTGAGAGCTTTGCTTGCATTCAGAAGTTGGAACTTGGCACTATGTCTTTGACCCAAAGGGCCCAATCCAGCCTCTGGAAGGTCTTCCCTCCCCGTCTCCACCCTCTTCACAGGGCCTGGCTATCGATCTGAAGGTCAATGGCTGCCTCGCGCTCTCTCTGGCGTGTTTACGGCGTCGCTCCCAAGCTAAACCGCAGCCACTTAGCAACAATTGACTGCAATCTGTTCCTTCTGCTCGCTCTGCCTTTTGCAAAGGGAAATTAATAAATCTGCACCAGAAGAGTCCTGCATTATTCCGTTCACTCTCTGCAAGACACGGCCTTTTATCAGAGCTAAATGAGATCCTGGGGGGGGGGGGGGGGCGCGCAAATGTCCCTGGTGCTTTCTGAGCTTGGTGGCTTGCATAGAAAGATTGACGGCAGAAAAAGACCTCATGGTCCATATAGGCTGCCCTTATACTATTTCCTGTATTTTATCTGTGGATGGATCTATGTTTATCCCAGGCATGCTCTCTACGTGGGGCTACCTTTGAAAAGTGTTCGGAAACTTCAGATCGTGCAGAATGCAGCTGCGAGAGCAATCATGGGCTTCCCCAAATATGCCCATGTAACACCAACACTCCACAGTCTGCATTGGTTGCCGATCAATTTCCGGTCACAATTCAAAGTGTTGGTTATGACCTATAAAGCCCTTCATGGCACCGGACCAGAATATCTCCGGGACCGCCTTCTGCTGCACGAATCCCAGCGACCGGTTAGGTCCCACAGAGTTGGCCTTTTCCAGGTCCCGTCAACTAAACAATGTCGTTTGGCCGGACCCAGGAGAAGAGCCTTCTCTGTGGCGGCCCCGACCCTCTGTAACCAGCTCCCCCCAGATATCAGAGTTGCCCCCACCCTCCTTGCCTTTCACAAGCTCCTTAAAACCCACCTCTGTCGTAAGGCATGGGGGAATTGAAATTTCCCTTCCCCCTAGGCTTATAGAATTTATACATGGTATGCTTGTATGTATGAGTGGTTCTTTTAAATTGGGGTTTTTTAGATTGTCTTTAATATTAGATTTGTTTACATTGTCTTTTTATATTGTTGTTAGCCGCCACGAGTCTTTGGATAAGGGTGGCATACAAATCTAATAAATAAATAAATAAATAAATTCAGTTCCTGTGGATTTACCAACCACGTCTGCTGGAAGTTTGTTCCAAGCATCTACTACTCTTGCAGTCAAATAATATTTTCTCACATTGCTTCTGATCTTTCCCCCAACTAACTTCAGATTGTGTCCCCATGTTCTTGTGTTCACTTTCCTATTAAAAACACTTCCCTCCTGGACCTTATTTAACCCTTTAACATATTTAAATGTTTCAATCATGTCCCCCATTTCCCTTCTGTCCTCCAGACTATACAGATTGAGTTCATGAAGTCTTCCTTCCTTCCTCCTTTTCTTTCCTTCCTTCCTTCCTTCCTTCCTTCCTTCTTTTCCTTTCCATTCCTTCCTTCTTTTTTCTTCCTTCCTTCCTTCCCTCCCTCCCTCCCTTCCTCCGTCTCTCTTTCCTTCCTTCCCTACCACTTTCCCTCCCTTCTTTCCCTCCCTCCCTCCCTTCTAGCTCTGATGATGTTACCTAGATAGGTCATGAAACATCTGCAACAAAACAACCAAGCCTAGTGAGTACCAAGGACCCCACAATACTCCTCCTCCTCCTATTTCTCCTCCCCTTTCTCCCTCCTCCTCCTCTTCCTCTTTTCCCTTCTCTCTGTAATTCCCCACTCCCTTCTAGCCCCAGTGATATTACCTAGTTAGGTCTTCAAATGTCTGAAAGAAAACCATTCAGCTCAGAGACCATTAAGGACCCCACAGTCCTCCTCCTCCTCCCCCTTCCAGCATTGATGACATTACCTAGACAGGTCATGAAACATCTGCAAGAAAGCCAACAACAAGCAGTGCCTTAAAAATGTTTTCCCAACCTGCATTCATTTCCAAAAGCAGAGGCCAGGCAGGAAAGAAATAGAAACTACAATGGAACCTGCCAAAGTCAATCTGCTGAGAAGACAGATCGGGTGGGTGAAAAGAGGCCCCTGATTTATGACAACGGTTGCTGGATTTCATTGTCACCCTTTTTAAATCTACAGGATGGGTGCTTTATTGTGTTTTTATTGTGCAGCTGGTGCCCAGATGTCTCCTGCCAACAATATTCTATGCACAGGGGTGGGTAGACGAATATGAATATATACTGTAGAATATACATATGTGTTCTGTCGGGCTCTCTGGTAGACTCCTCCCAAAAATTCACAGGTACAAATTTCAGACACACACACGTTTGAAAATTCAAAACGATGTTCTTTATAATGAAAATTCACTTAAACCAAGCCCTCTTTTGGTATAGCCAAGAGCACTGGTCTCCAAACAAACTGGTAATGTGTACAAGTCCCTTATCAGTTCTGTGATACTTAGCTTGCAGCTGGGAGGCAATTCACAGTCCTTCTTCTTTCACAAAGTGAAACACACTTTGCTCTGGTTTAGTTTCCAAGTGGGGAAAGATCAGCACACAAAAGGTCAAAGTCAGTAAAGCAGATAATCCTCCACAATGGCCAAACCCACAGGCTGCTATTTATAGCAGCCTCACTAATGACCACAGCCCCACCCAACCACAGGTGGCCTCATTTTCTTTGATAATAATCTCTCAGTTGTTGCTGCCTATGCATCGCTCTCCGCATGCGTGGCTGTATCATTAACTCTTGTTCTGAATCCAAGGAGGAGCTAGATAATTGATCTCCTTCTGAGCTGTCTGCCCCACTCTCCTCCTCCCTGTCATTCATATCTTCTTGGTCAGAGGAGCCTTCATCATCAGATTCCACCGGGGGCAACACAGGCCTGCAGCATGTGGATGTCTCCCCCACATCCACAGTCCTTGGGGCAGGAGCTGGACCAGAGCTAACCACAACACATATGTATATATGTTTTCGTAGATTTTCACGGGTACAGGTATGAAGGTTTTGGAATATTCGGGTTTCTTCCCGTGTGAGTTTCAGAGATTCCTTGCGACGTTTTGACGAGGTCCCACTCGTCATCTTCAGGCTGGTGCTTTTGGCTTTGTGCTAGGGCGAACATAGCCTGAAGATGACGGGTAGTATCCTGTCGAAACATTGCCAGGAATCTCTGAAACTTACATGGGAAGAAACCCAAATACAGTGGTGCCTCTACCTAAGAACGCCTCTACTTAAGAACTTTTCTAGATAAGAACCGGGTTTCAAGATTTTTTTCCCTCTATTTAAAAACCATTTAAGGAACCTGAGCCCAGAAAAATTTCGCAGGAAATGTGAGAGCGGCATGAAGGCCTGGCCAGTTTCCTGCCATTCCCTCTTTAATCCTGGCGATTTCGGACTTTTCTGTGCTGCCAGAGGAGCCTTTCGGTGGCGCTTAAGGAGGCTTTGGCAGCCCAGAGCAAACAGAGCATTTTCCTTTCTCTGGGTGTTTAGAGAGGGAATAAACTTCTGCCAGCGCCCAGAGAAAAGAAATGCTCCCTTTGCTCTGGGCAGAGACTGTCCTCTTCCTCTTCTTCCTCCTCCTCCCACCCAAATTCCGAGCTTTTCTTTCTTTCCTAATGGGTTTGCACACATTATTTGCTTTTACATTGATTCCTATGGGGAAAATTGCTTCTACTTACAAACTTTTCTACTTAAGAACCTGGTCATGAAACGAAATAAGTTCTTAAGAAGAGCTACCACTGTATTCCAAGAACTTCATATATGTTGTTATTGGCTTCAGGCCAACTCCTCTGGCTGCTGATTTTGACCCAGAGGAGTGGGAGCCGTCTGCTTACAGAAGACCTGTCTGGCTGGAGGAGGAATCAGACAGTGAACCAGAAGCAGAGACAGGGAGAGAAATGGAGCAGGAAGGGACTGGAGAGACAGAGAGAGGAATGGAGTCAGTCAGCTCTCCAGCCAGAGGTTCATCTGAATCGGAAGGGGAAGAGTTAATGAACAACCCAGTTCTGAATGCTCAGGTGCGGAGAATGCTGGGAAGACAAGAGCAGCTACGCAAATGCAGAAACAAATTATAGGGCACAGGTGATAATACTTAATAATGCTGCTGTAACCTTGAAAAAGGGGAGGGTTGGAGCGGTTTATGTGGGAGTCTATTGTTCAGATTTGAAGAAAGTTTGTTGAATTGTGGTTTGGTGTTGGCTGTGGATTTCTGGACATTCTGACATTTAAGGTGTGAGTTATTTCTGGCTGACGTAAGCCTGAAAGGCTTCTGCATTGACTGGAGTAATTAACTCTGACCTATTGAACTCTTAAACTAACATTGCTCTGAAACTCCGTGGTTTACAGTTTTCTGAATATAAAGAACAACCCTTGTTTTATTTTTACAAGGCTGTGTGTGTGTGTTTGATTAATTACTTCATTCCTGGGTGGCCTGTGGCCAGGCAGAACAATATGTATATACAGTATATGTATACAGTATACAACCGGAACAAGGCCAAAATAGATCTATCCCAGTCTCCCTTAATTTTCAAATTCAACAGAAACATGTGACACATACAGAATATAGCTTGTTGGCTATGAATAAATTAATAAACTGCCTTGGAAATGGCCCTGGGTTGGGCCGAGAGGCAAAAGGATCTAAAATTTAAGTAAAAAGCTGGTGGCGCCCATAAGACTGGAATTGGAGTGGTTGCGTGCAAATTGCGCAATCTGGCAGGCACTACTGGTGCACAGCCCGCTAACGTACCAGTAGCAACCCACTACTGCATGTATACATGCGTGCATGCATATATACATACATACTATACACACAGTACATACAGTACATACAGTACATACATACATACATACATACATACATACATACATACATACATACATACGGAAAATCTGGGTTTTGCCTCCTTTTAAAGATTTTCATTTTGAACATTTAATTTCAAGATTTTAACTTTTTTATAGACTGTTTTTATATATTGGAGTTTTATTGTATATCACCCAGATGTCCACCCACATATAGCATTCTGGCTGGGGAATTCTGGGAGTGGAAATTCTCCCCTCTTAAAACATGCCGGCTGGGGAATTCTGGAAATTGAGTCCACCCACTTATAGCATGCTGGCTGGGGAATTCTGGGAGTGGAAGTCCTCCCCCTTACAGCATGCCGGCTGGGGAATTCTGGGAATTGGAGTCCACCAACTTATAGCATCCTGGCTGGGGAATTCTGGGAGTGGAAGTCCTCCCCTCTTAAAACATGCTGGCTGGGGAATTCTGGGAATTGGAGTCCACCAACTTATAGCATCCTGGCTGGGGAATTCTGGGAGTGGAAGTCCTCCCCTCTTAAAGCATGCCGGCTGGGGAATTCTGGGAATTGGAGTCCACCCACTTATAGCATCCTGGCTGGGGAATTCTGGGAGTGGAAGTCCTCCCCTCTTAAAACATGCTGGCTGGGGAATTCTGGGAATTGGAGTCCACCCACTTATAGCATCCTGGCTGGGGAATTCTGGGAGTGGAAGTCCTCCCCTCTTAAAGCATGTCGGCTGGGGAATTCTGGGAATTGGAGTCCACCCACTTATAGCATCCTGGCTGGGGAATTCTGGGAGTGGAAGTCCTCCCCTCTTAAAACATGCTGGCTGGGGAATTCTGGGAATTGGAGTCCACCCACTTATAGCATCCTGGCTGGGGAATTCTGGGAGTGGAAGTCCTCCCCTCTTAAAGCATTGCCGGCTGGGGAATTCTGGGAATTGGAGTCCACTTACTTATAGCATCCTGGCTGGGGAATTCTGGGAGTGGAAGTCCTCCCCTCTTAAAACATGCCAGCTGGAGAATTCTGGGAGTTGGAATCCACCCACTTATAGCATCCTGGCTGGGGAATTCTGAGAGTGGAAGTCCTCCCCTCTTAAAACTTGCTGGCTGGGGAATTCTGGGAATTGGAGTCCACCCACTTATAGCATTCCGGCTGGGGAATTCTGGGAGTGGAAGTCCTCCCCTCTTAAAACATGCTGGCTGGGGAATTCTGGGAATTGGAGTCCACTTACTTATAGCATCCTGGCTGGGGAATTCTGGGAGTGGAAGTCCTCCCCTCTTAAAGCATGCCAGCTGGGGAATTCTGGGAATTGGAGTCTACCCACTTATAGCATCCTGGCTGGGGAATTCTGAGAGTGGAAGTCCTCCCCTCTTAAAACATGTTGGCTGGGGAATTCTGGGAATTGGAGTCCACCCACTTATAGCATCCTGGCTGGGGAATTCCGGGAGTGGAAGTCCACCTGTCTTAAAGCTTCTGGGGCTGAGAAAGGCTGCTCTCAGCCAGCTGCCAACCCAGAAACTGAATCCTCCCATCATCTTGGCAGCAAAATAGCTCAATTAATATCCCACCCAACGAGCAAATCCAGTTCCAGCTGTGCAAAAGCTCCCTGAAGCCTTCTTAGCTAATGGCCTCCAGCAAAGGGGATAGAAACAAAATTTCCGGAGCGCATCCTTGAAATAAACTCATGGTTGAGAAATGTGATTTGCAAAACAGGGCGAGGGGGGGGGGGTGTCTGAAACACCTATGCTCCTTTCTCTTCTCCAAAGCGCCTGATAGCCCATATTTCTTTCCAAGCAGCTAAAATACAGGTTGTCCTCGATTTACAACCAATGGTATAGTAACCGTGTTTTGAGGACAATCTGTTCCGCCAATACAACAGCTTCCTTAATTCTTGCCAAAGCTGCTCAGTATACATACAGGTAGTTCTCAACTAACAACTGTCCCTTTAGTGACGCTTCCAAGTGGCAGTGGATGTGGAAAAAAGTGACTTATGGCCGGTTTTTCACACTTGTGACCGTTGGGGCATTCCTGTAGTCATGCGATCAAAATTCAAATGCTTCATATTTATGACAGTCACAATGTCCTGGGGTCAGGTGGTTCCCCTTTTGGGACCGCCTAACCTGCCCAGTCAATGACGAAATAAGTGGTCAAAGCAATGGAAACTGCAGTTTAATGTTTCCAAATGTAAAATAATGCACTTGGGGAAAAGGAATCCTCAATCTGAGTATTGTATTGGCAGTTCTGTGTTAGCAAAAACTTCAGAAGATAAGGATTTAGGGGTCGTGATTTCTGACAGTCTCAAAATGGGTGAACAGTGTGCTCGGACGGTAGGAAAAGCAAGTAGAATGCTTGGCTGCATAGCTAGAGGTATCACAAGCAGGAAGAGGGAGATTGTGATCCCCCTATATAGAGCGCTGGTGAGACCCCATTTGGAATAATACTGTGTCCAGTTCTGGAGACCTCACCTACAAAAAGATATGGATAAAATTGAACGGGTCCAAAGACGGGCTACAAGAATGGTGGAAGGTCTTAAGCATAAAACGTATCAGGAAAGACTTAATGAACTCAATCTGTATAGTCTGGAGGACAGAAGGAAAAGGGGGGACAAGATCGAAAAATTTAAATATGTTAAAGGGTTAAATAAGGTTCAGGAGAGAGGTGTTTCTAATAGGAAAGTGAACATGAGAACAAGGGGACACACTCTGAGGTCAGTTGGGGGAAAGATCAGAAGCAATGGGAGAAAATATTATTTTATTGAAAGAGTAGTAGATCCTTGGAACAAACTTCCAGCAGACATGGTAGATAAATGCACAGTAACTGAATTTAAACATGCCTGGGATAAACATAGATCCACCCTACGATAAAATACAGGAAATAGTATGAGGGCAGACTAGATGGACCATGAGGTCTTTTTCTGCCGTCAGTCTTCTATGTTTCTAGGTTAAACCGAGCTCCCCGGGAGAAAGCAACTACTATGGAGGAAATTGGGATCCGCACCCAGCACCAAGCTTCCCCGACGGAGCCGTATTTCAACCTATTAAACGCCCGGCCACAGCCAGCCATCTGCTAACTCTCTTTGCAAACCTCTGTGCACCTCTGGATAATTCAATAAAACAAAAACAGAAGCAGAGGAGGGGGGTCTGGAAAAAGGGGGAGGGAGAACCCCCCCCCTCTCCTCCGCACACTTCCCGTGACTCATAACTCATCCCCGAAAGTAATTATGGTTTTTATATCCCTATCAGAAGGCAACAGACTTTGTCGGGTTTTATTGGCTCGCCAGCTACTCTTTGCCAAGGTCACCCGCAACGGAGCTGCCGCATTTCTCAGTTGCAAACACGGCAGGAAGCGCAGGGTGAGAAGATCCGCACCAGCGTTGTTGTTTTTTAAAAAAAAAACCTAAATAAAATAAAAATAGATGCAGGTAGTCCTCAATGTGCAATGGTTGGTTTAGTAACTGTTCAATATTATGGCGACACTGAAAAAAAAGGTGACTTGGACAGTTTGGGTGTACATTAGTGCACTAGTGTGCCTTTCGTCCCCTGTCCAATTGTCTTTCCTTTATCTCATATATCATATATATTTTCTTCCTTTCATATATCTTCTCCTCTATTTTTACATATTATCTTCATATATATTACTTCATGTCTATTCTCTTCCATATGTATTGTGTATTGGACAAATGAATAAATAAATAAATAATACATCCATTTTAGCATCTCTGTGGTCTTGGGATAAAAATTCAAAATTTTATCCTGTCCTAGGCATGAAAGGCCACTGGGGGACTTTGGGCCAATCACCAGGAGACGGGGAGTTCTAGTCCCACCTTAAGCGTGAAAGGCAACTGGGAGACTTTGGGCCAATCACCAGGAGACGGGGAGTTCTAGTCCCGCCTTAAGCGTGAAAGGCAACTGGGGAACTTTGGGCCAATCACCAGGAGACGGGGAGTTCTAGTCCTGCCTTAAGCATGAAAGGCAACTGGGGGACTTTGGGCCAATCACCAGGAGACGGGGAGTTCTAGTCCCGCCTTAAGCGTGAAAGGCAACTGGGGGACTTTGGGCCAATCACCAGGAGACGGGGAGTTCTAGTCCAGCCTTAAGCGTGAAAGGCAACTGGGGGACTTTGGGCCAATCACCAGGAGACAGGGAGTTCTAATCCTGCCCTAAGCATGAAAGGCCACTGGGGGACTTTGGGCCAATCACCAGGAGACGGGGAGTTCTAGTCCCTCCTTAAGCGTGAAAGGCAACTGAGTGACTTGGGCCAATCACCAGGAGACGGGGAGTTCTAGTTCCGCCTTAAGCATGAAAGACAACTGGGAGACTTTGGGCCAATCACCAGGAGACGGGGAGTTCTAGTTCCGCCTTAAGCATGAAAGACAACTGGGAGACTTTGGGCCAATCACCAGGAGACGGGGAGTTCTAGTCCTGCCTTAAACATGAATCCAGGGAGAGGGGTGGCATGTAAGTCCAAGTCTACGGAGAGGGGCGGCATACAAATTTAATAAATAATAATAATAATAATAATAATAATAATAATAATAATAATAATAAACAAATCAATGAAAGGCAATCGGGTGACTTTGGGCCAATCACCAGGAGACCCACCTCACAGGGTTGTTGTTGTGGGATAAATAGGAGGAGGAGGAAGTTGTGTTGGATGTATTTGCCGCCTTGAGTTATTCAGGGTTTAGAATCAGATAATGCAGCTGACAGACTGAATTGGAAGCAGTGAGATTAAAATTAGAATTGGTTTTATTGACCTATCGTGGCACGCTTCTTGGAATCCCAGAAGACCGGCAACCCACCTAATGGTACTGTTCTTACACAAAATAGCACACCCAATTTGTTATTTGGTGCGATGCGGTGCACCACAAAAGGCCAGCTGCTTGGAAGATGCATCTCCAGATGTACTGGGATGGGCAGTGTCCCAGACACATCTGGAGCGGGACTGGCTCAGGAGTGGCTGGAGCCTGCACATATGTCTCATTGGCTAAAATTAACCAAGCGGACAATAGCGTTTGCTGGGGGGGGGGGGGAATCAGCTTTTTCAGAATAACAGAACACAGTTTTCCTACATTCATAATTTTTCTAATTTTTTTTTAACTTTTCCCAAAATTCCAAACATAAAATACAAGCAGTCCTCAATTTACGATCAATTTACAGGGATAAGCCTCGGTGGGGCCTCTCTAGGAATCTCCTAGGAGGAAACAGGACCTCCACCCTCCCTGTGGTTTCTCCAATCGCAGGCATTATTTGCTTTTACATTGATTCCTATGGGAAAAATTGTTTCTTTTTACAAATCTTTCTACTTAAAAACCTGGTCGTGGAATGAATTAAGTTTATAAGTAGAGGTACCACTTTAGCTGTATTTTTTTTAAATTGGAGGAAAAGGGGAGGGGTGGGGGGTTTTGGTCATTAGGAAACCAGGCGCCTTTCTCAGAACCAGCCACCTTTCTCTTCTTCCTTCAAACTAATTTTAGTCTCTATTTGCATTTTTTTGGAACAAAGCCTGCAAGAAAATTATTTCGGGAAGAAAACAGGAAGAAAATGCTTCTATTTTTTCCTCCCTCCCTGCCAGATGTCCAAGGGGAGAAAAGCGAAGAAAGACCCAAAATACACTCTGCGAAGAACCACAGGAATATATACAACTACTCCTCAACATATGACCGCAACCGATGCCCAAAATTTCCATTGCTAATCAAGACAGACTCAAACTCAACCTTGATAAGACGGAGTGGCTGTGGGTTTTGCCTCCCAAGGACAATTCCATCCGTCCATCACCCTGGGGGGGGGGGAATTATTGACCCCCTCAGAGAGGGTCCGCAACTTGGGCGTCCTCCTCGATCCACAGCTCACATTAGAGAAACACCTTTCGGCTGTGGCGAGGGGGGCGTTTGCCCAGGTTCGCCTGGTGCACCAGTTCCCGCCCTATTTGGACCGGGAGTCACTGCTCACAGTCACTCATGCCCTCATCACCTCGAGGCTGGACTACTGTAACGCTCTCTACATGGGGCTACCTTTGAAAAGTGTTCGGAAACTTCAGGTCTTGCTGAATGCAGCTGCGAGAGCAATCATGGGCTTTTCCAAATATGCCCATGTCACACCAACACTCCGCAGTCTGCATTGGTTGCCGATCAGTTTCCAGTCACAATTCAAAGTGTTGGTTATGACCTATAAAGCCCTTCATGGCACCGGACCAGATTATCTCCGGGACCGCCTTCTGCCGCATGAATCCCAGCGACCAGTTAGGTCCCACAGAGTGGGTCTTCTCCGGGTCCCGTCAACTAAACAATGTCGCTTGGCGGGACCCAGGGGAAGAGCCTTCTCTGTGGGGGCCCGGCCCTCTGGAACCAACTCCCCCCAGAGATTAGAATTGCCCCCACCCTCCTTGCCTTTCGCAAGCTTTTTAAAACCCACCTCTGCCGCCAGGCATGGGGGAACTGAGATACTCTTTCCCCCTAGGCCTTTACAATTTTATGCATGGTATGTCTGTATGTATGATTGGTTTTTATAATAAGGGTTTTTAACTGTTTTAATATTGGATTGTTTATATGCTGTTTTTATTATTGTTGTTAACCGTCTACGGAGAGGGGCGGCATACAAATCCAATTAATCAATCAATAAATAAATAAATAAGACCTTGGCTAAGTAAATTTTGCCCCATTTTACGGCCTTCCTTGATGCAGCCGTTAAGGGAATCACAGCAGTTCTTAAGTCAGGAACGCGGTCGCTAAATGAATCTGGTTTCCTACACGGATTTTGTTCAGTCGGAAAATCGCAAGAGGGGGATCACACAACCCCGGGACGTTATGACCGTCATAAATACGAGGCACTCGTGAAGCTTCCGAATTTGGATCGCGTATGCGGCAACGGTCATAAAGTGTGAAAAATGGTCGTAAGCCACTTTTTCTCAGTACCGTTGTAACTTTGAGCAGTCGCTAAGTGAATTGTTCTAAATAATCTCAAGAATTGTAGAGTTGTAACATTGTGGATAACCATTTCTCTGAAGTGGTGTAGGGTTTCCTGCCTAAGAAGGGGGTTGGACTAGAAGACCTCTAAGGTCCCTTCCAAGTTTTGTTGTTACCCATTTTCAAATATTGTCCTACAGACTAGCAAAATTAATTTTTTTTTAAAAATGAGGAAGGTGTAATTGTTAATTAACCTTTCACAGGGATCTCAAATGAAAATTCTCTTGGGTTCCTTGAGGCATACAAATCCAAATAATAAATAAATAAATAAATAAATATTTCCGTCCGTTTTTTAAAAAAATAGAATTAAATGGGATGTCCAGATTTTTCTCAGCTCCCCAAATCAAGTAGAATACCTACGGGACCGCCTTCTGCCGCACGAGTCCTAGTGGCCGATTAGGTCCCACAGAGTTCACCTTCTCCAGGTCCCATCGAATAAACAATGCCGTCTGGCAGGACCCAGGGGAAGAGCCTTCTCTGTGGCGGCCCCAGCCCTCTGGAATCAACTCCCCCCGGAGATTCGAATTGCCCCCACCCTCCCATCTCCCACAAGATGTTAAAGACCCACTTATGTTGCCAGGCATGGGGGGACTGATTTCCCCAGCCCCCTTGCTGATTATAGCACTTGAGAATGGTATTGTGTAGTGTTGATTGTTTTTTTAATATTAAGGGATTTTAACTTCAGTTTTACTAATATTAGATTTGTACCACTGTTTATTGTATTTTATTATTGTTGTGAGCCGCCCCGAGTCCTTGGAGAGGGGCGGCATACAAATCTAATAAATTATTAATTATTATTATTAAAATCAACAGGCAGAAAATTGCAAAATGCAGACAGTGTCCTGATCTGAACGGGCCAGTTTAAGTCATCCCACTAAGTATTTTGTTTTCTCCGTAGATTTATGATGGATTTATGTGATTCTCCATTTGTGATCCATCCCAGCCAGTGTCCATCCAGCAAGGTCAATGGGGATTTGTTTAACGATGGTACAATTCACTTAACAACTAGTGCCTCCGGAATTTGCATCACTGGAGGTTTTTAAGAAGAGATTGGACAGCCATTGGTCTGAAATGGTATACAGTCTCCCGCTTGAGCATGGGGTTGGGCTAGAAGACCTATAAGGTGCCTCCCAACTCAATGGCAGGTAGTCCTCGACTTACAACAGTTCATTTAGTGACCGTTGAAAGTGACAAGTTGAGTTATGGCTGTTTTTTACAGCATCCCCAGAGTCTTCGGAGAGGGGTGGCATACAAATCTAATAAATTATTATTATTATTATTATCATCACATAATCAGAATTCAAACACTTGCCGACTGATTCATATTTACGACGGCTGCGGTGTCCCAAGGTCACGTGATCCCCTTTTGCAGCCTTCCGACGAACGAAGTCAATGGGGAAGGCAGATTAACTTAACTTAAGCTGGGTGAGTAATTTATTTTATTTATTTTATTTATTTATTCTTTGTCCAATATACAACACATATGGAAGAGAATAGGCGTTGATTGCTTACCTGAACGCCTCTTCTCGTACGGTGAGCGGGTACAGCAGTCACATGGGTTGCTCATGTCCAATCCGGTGGAACTGAGCCTAGTATTAAAAAAGCTTGCCGGATCCGCCCCTTCCCCAGAATTCGCGAATCCATAGACTAGGCTCAGTTGTGAAGCTCTGTAGTGTTCAACTCTCATTGTTAGAGGAAGAAAGGTATAGAAAGGTAAAGAAGACACATACAAGGGCGGGAAGTGACTGCTGTACCCGCTCACCGTACGAGAAGAGGCGTTCAGGTAAGCAATCAACGCCTATTCTCCGTACTGAAGGAGCGGGTCCAGCAGTCACATGGGACATACCCAATAGATGGTCCCTAGGGTGGGATTAGCTTGCTATCGTGTGAGATAACGGATTGGAGTACCCTTCTGCCGAAGGCAGCGTCCGCTGAAGCGTAAGAATCAATTTTGTAGTGCCTGATGAAGGAATTTGGCGAGGCCCAAGTGGCTGCTTTGCAGACCTCCTCCAACGGGGCTTGAGTCGCCCAAGCGGCCGAGGTGGCTGCGCTCCTGGTGGAGTGCGCAGTGATGTTCCTTGGAACTGAGAGGGAGGCCGACTCATAGGCCTTAGATATAGTCCCTCTGATCCAACGGCCTATACTGTTGAAGACACTTTGGCCCCCATGACTCTGGGATGATAGGCTACAAAAAGTGCTTCTGACCTCCGAAAGGGTCCTGTGCGTTGGATATATATTCTCAGCGCTCTGGTGAGATCCAGGGTGTGCCATCTAATTGCCAAGGGATGGTCTCGTTGGAGGCAGAAGGAAGGTAGGACAATATCCTGAGATCTGTGGAACATGGAACTGACCTTGGGTAAGAAGGTAGGGTCCAGTCGCAAGACTACCTTGTCCTGATGGAATTGACAAAGGTCCTGCCTGATTGAGAGGGCAGCCAGCTCCGAAATGCGCCGGGCAGAGGTAATAGCCACCAGGAAAGCTACCTTAAAGGATAGGTACCTGAGGGATGCCGATTTTAGGGGTTCGTATGGTGCCTGCGTGAGGGAATGGAGAACCCGTGGCAAATCCCAGGATGGATACCTGTGGACCTTGGAAGGTCTGAGGTTGGCTATGCCCTTGAGGAATTCCTGAACTTCAGGGAAGGATCGGAGAGGCTGTCTGCGGGGACCCCCTAGGACAGATGAAATGGCTGCCAGATGACGCCGGAGGGTGCTGGTGGAAAGTCCTTTATGGAAGCCTTGCATAAGGAAGGAAATAATTCTGTGTATGGGGATGCACAGAGGGGAGAGACCTTCCTGTAGACACCACTGGTGAAACTTGGACCACGTGTGGTCGTAGATTCGATTGGTCGAACCCCTTCTGGCCTTTAAAATGACCTCCACTGAATCGGGGTCATGACCACGCAGTTCTAAATCTCTCCTGATAACAGCCAGGCGGTGAGGTGGAACCACTCCGGGTCTGGATGGAAAGAGGCCCCCTGCCGCAGCATATCCCCCGAAACGGGGAGTCGCCAAGGGTCCTGAACGGACAGCTGTTGGAGATCCGCGAACCAGGGCCGGCGGGGCCAATGAGGGGCGATTAAGATTACTCGGGCCCTCTCGGTGAGGACCTTGTGAATCACGTCCGGGAGGATTGGAATTGGGGGAAATGCGTAGAGTAGGCCTGGAGGCCATGGACTCCAGAGGGCATTGATTGCTTCCGCTCCCGGGGATGGAAATCTGGAATAGAAGCGAGGGAGTTGGGCGTTCGCATTGGTCGCGAAGAGATCCAGGACTGGTAGGCCGAATCTGAGGGTGATTTGATGGAACAGGTCTTGATGGAGGTTCCACTCTCCTGGGTCTATCGTTGCTCGGGATAGCCAATCCGCCTGGACGTTGAGACTCCCCGAGATGTGATCGGCTAGGAGCGACTGGAGATGTTTTTCCGCCCAAAGGCCCAACTTGAGGGCCTCCCTCATGAGAGCCTTGGATCTCGTGCCCCCCTGTCTGCAGATATGGCTTTTTGTGGCAATGTTGTCGGTGAGAATGAGAACGTGCCGGTTGGGAATGCGAGGAGAGAAATGCTTCAGAGCCAGGGAAACGGCTCTTAACTCTAGCCAATTGATTGGCCTGGAAGCTTCCTCCGGGGACCACGTGCCCTGGGCTATCATCCCCTGGGCGTGGGCGCCCCATCCCGATAGACTGGCATCTGTGGTGATGACAAATTGATCCGGGCACCTGAACGGGGATCCTCTGTCCATGGCCGGAGACTTCCACCACTTGAAGGATCTGCGAACACTCAGTGGGATGACAATGCGTCGATTTGAGTTGCTGTGCCCCGATCTCTGAAAAGGCAACAGTAGCCACTGGAGTTCCCTAGCATGAAGGCGAGCCCAGGGAATGATGCCTATGCAAGACACCATCTTCCCCAAAAGGGAAGATAGAGTAACTATGGATACTGAAGGATTAGATAAAATGTTAGAAATTAACTCCACTATACTGAGTTTTCTCTCGGGAGAGAGAAAAACCTGGGAGGATTTTGAATCAATAATGGATCCCAGGTGAGAAATGGAAGTGGATGGTTGGAGGTGACTTTTATCAAAGTTGATGGAAAATCCATGGTCCTGAAGGACTGACATGGTGACAGAAAGGTCTGTTTTCACTCTCTCTAGGGAGTTCCCATGAATTAAAATATCATCAAGATAACATAAAATGTGGATGGGAGACGCCCGGATATAGGCCGCCAGGGACCCCAAGAGCTTTGTAAAGACCCGAGGGGCCGAGGAAAGGCCAAATGGCATCGCCCTATACTGGAAATGCCTGCCTTGAAAGGAAAAACGTAAAAATTTTCTGTGGCATTTGGCTATAGGAATGTGAAGGTAGGCCTCAGTGAGGTCTAAGGAGACCATGAAATCTCCCGAGTGAATGGCGGCCAAAATAGAAGACAAGGAGTGCATCTTAAACTTCCTATATTTGATGAATAGGTTTAGTTTCTTTAAATCCAAAATGGCTCTCCAACCTCCGGAGGACTTTGGAACCATAAATAGGATGGAGTAAAAACCTAGGCCCTTCTGACCGGAAGGGACCGGTTGAATGGCTCTGATGGACAAAAGATGAGAAATGGCCTCCTCCATACGGTTACAATCTGAGGATGACCTGGGAGAAGGGCAGGAAATAAAACGTTTAGGGGGAGGAGAAATAAATTCTAAAAGAAGGCCTGTTTGAACAGTGTCAATGACCCAAGGGTCCTTGGAGGTGAGACGCCAATTAGAGGCGAAATGAGCTAGGCGACCCCCTATGGGAATGGAGGTAAGATTACCATCTAGGTTTTTTTGAAGCCCTGTTAGAGGAAGTTCCCCTTTGGAAACGAAACCCTCTACCCCTGGAGTTCCTACCTTGGGAACGAAAGCGGGGGGAATACTGACCTGGAGATCTCTGATAGGAAGCCGCTTGATCTTGCTGGCGCCCTGGGCGACGAAAGGACTGCGTTTTGGTAACCTTTTTGGTGGTTGGACCCAAAACCTTCTTCTTGTCCGTGGTCTCCGTGAGGAGTGGATCCAGAAGATCACCGAAGAGAAGGTCGCGCTTTAAGGGGCCCTGGGATAACTGCCACTTTTGGCGAACTCCCGCTTGCCAAGGGCGAATCCATAGGAGTCTTCTTGCCGTTGTAGAGGCTGCAATAGACTTAGCAGAAAATCTAGTAGATTGCAAGGTGGCATCAGCCACGTACTGGGCAGCTGCAAAGACCTTGTTGAAGTCTTGTTGACCTCTCAAGTCATCGGGAGGAATGTGCTGTTGAAGTTGGCGAAGCCACAGCAGCATGGCTCTGGAGAAGAAGGAGGCCGCTGCAGAACTTTTAATGGCCCAGGAATCAGCGGTGAATCCTCTTTTGAGCATTTGCTCGATGCGCTTGTCCTCTGGGCGGAGGACTTCCTCCGCCTCGCCTGGCACAGCCGCTGCCGAGTGAAGAATCTTGACAGGTTCATCTGGTTTGGGAAAGGATAGAAGCTCTTCGTAGGAAGAGGAAAGTTTATACAACTTTCTGTCCTTGGTGGAGGGATTAAGGCCAGAGGCTGGAAAATCCCACTGTTTGAGTAAGGCATCTTTAAACAATTTAGGCATAGGAATTACCTCGTTATCCTCCTGTTCCTCTGTGAAGTAAGGTAAATTCTCCTCCGGGGGATCAGTGGAAGTGGAGGCTTGTTTCTCCTGGGCCGCTAATCCCGTAGAAATTCTAGCTTTGAGGAGGAGAGATTTGAATAGTTGAGAAGGAAAAATAGTAATTGGAGGAGGGACTTTTATTTGGGATTCCTCATCCTCTGATAAGCCCTGAAAAGGGTCTTCATCCTCCTCTACATCCTCATATTCATCCTGGGAGGATTCTGAATCATCCTGAATAGGAGCTCTGACCGCTGGGGAAGAACCCAAGGGGCGGGAGGAACGAGAAGGAGGAAGAGGTAAAGGAAGCTCATTGATGGAGGAGAGTTTGGCATCAATGGCTTTGGACAACACAGCAAAAATAGATTGGAACTCAGGAGGTAAACTGGAAATATCAGCAGAAATGGCAGAAGAATCCCTAAAGGCCTGGGAGGATCCTGGCTGGGGGGAATCTTCAATAATATCTGGTTCCTCTGGACCTATGCCCCATAGGTTAGGTTGGGGTCTGTCTAGGTTTGGCTCATCCAGAGATAACACAGGGACCCCAGAAGGAGGCAGACTAGAGGCCTCTGGTGGGTCTTGACTACTGATTACTTGGGCCTGCACTTTCAAACGTTTTGCTGATTTGTCATGGATTTTTTGTAGGGCTAGGTCCCTTCTCTTCTCGGCCCTGGTGACCTTGGTCGAGGGGCGGGCCCCTGGAGAAGAGGAGGAAGAGGCCTGGGGGATACTAGTAATCTCATCGCCTGTAGGCCTGGCCTCTCTGGGACCTTTAGTTGTGCCTCTCTTGGGAAAAGTAGCCATAGTCTGACAATTAACAGAAGACAAGGCTGAGCCAATAACTGAATTATAAGGAGAAGATTTCAAGGACTTCCCAAGAGGAATGGATCCTGCTTCGAGGCCTCGAAGCTGCTGAAACGTGAGGACAATCTGGGCAAACCCAGAGTTCGTGCCCCCAAATCCAGCGGGGCCAGCCTCCCTAAACTTTGTAATTAAGTAAACCAAGGCACTCTGGTTGGAGGCTTAGCCGGTGGAGAATTTAGCCTGGGACCCCCAAGGCCCGCTCCCGGATCCACGCGGTGGACTGAGGCCTACGCGGCTGGCAGAAGGCCAACACAAGAGGCCTAGATTTTAAAAAAAGGGCGCGAAGGCCTTCGCGCCGAAAAGATCGCTCCGTAGAATTTCTTAAGGGAAAAGCGATCGACTAAGTCCAGGAGACTAGAAGGCGTCTCACTCCGCAGGAGGTATTTTATAAGCCCTTAAATATTTGTATACAATAAATAATCAATAATTCAATGGATAAATACTTGCACCAGGACCTCCAGGCCAAAGGATTAGAAGAATCCACAAGCGGCCGCAGGAATCGTAACCGGCAAAACCGCCGGGGGAAAACAAAACCGCAACTTCTCCCAAGGAAAAAAGCCGAGCCGCTTTTTTTCTTTTTTTCTTTTAAACGGCTGGCGCAATTAGTGCAAGTAATTAAATAAAGACAATAAATCTTACTACTTTTTGAAGGAAAGATCGAAGGGAAGGTGTTAGAATGTTGAACGAGCTATCACAATACAACCGCAGGATATGCGAACTGAGCGAATTCTGGGGAAGGGGCGGATCCGGCAAGCTTTTTTAATACTAGGCTCAGTTCCACCGGATTGGACATGAGCAACCCATGTGACTGCTGGACCCGCTCCTTCAGTACGGAGAATAGACATTGAGTAATACAGTATATATAAAGATAGTAAGCAAAAAAGAAGAGAAATATATGAGAGGGAGAGAATAGAATAGAAGAATAGAATAGAATAGAATTTTATTGGCCAAGTGTGATTGGACACACAAGGAATTTGTCTTGGTGCATATGCTCTCAACGTACATAAAATAAAATATACGGTACATTTGTCAAGAATCATGTGGTACAACACTTAATGATTGTCATAGGGGTCAAATAAGCAATGAAGAAGCAATATTAATAAAAATCTTAGGATATACGCAACAAGTTACAGTCATACAGTCAACATGGGAGGAAATGGGTGATAGGAATGATGAGGAAAACTAGTAGAATAGAAGTGCAGATTTAGTAGAAAGTCTGACAGTGTTGAAGGAATTATTTGTTTAGTAGAGTGATGGCGTTCGGGAAAAAACTGTTCTTGTGTCTAGTTGTCTTGGTGTGCAGTGCTCTGTAGCGACGTTTTGAGGGTAGGAGTTGAAACAGTTTGTGTCCAGGATGTGAGGGGTCAGTAAATATTTTACCCGCCCTCTTTTTGACTCGTGCAGTATACAGGTCCTCAATGGAAGGCAGATTGGCAGCAATTGTTTTTTCTGCAATTCTGATTATCCTCTGAAGTCTGTGTCGGTCCTGTTGGGTTGCAGCACCAAACCAGACAGTTATAGAGGTGCAGATGACAGACTCAATGATTCCTCTATAGAACTGAATCAGCAGCTCCTTGGGCAGTTTGAGCTTCCTGAGCTGGCGCAGAAAGAACATTCTTTGTTGTGCTTTTTTGATGATGTTTTTGATGTTAGGTGACCATTTTAGGTCTTGAGATATGATAGAACCTAGAAATTTGAAGGTCTCTACAGTTGATACTGTGTTGTCTAGTATTGTGAGAGGTGGAAGGGTGGAAGGGTTTCTCTTAAAGTCTACCACCATTTCTACAGTTTTGAGTGTGTTCAGTTCTAGATTGTTCTGGTCACACCACAAGGATAGTTGTTCAACTTCCCGTCTGTATGCAGATTCATCATTGTCTCGAATGAGTCCAATCACTGTTGTATCATCTGCAAACTTTAGTAGTTTAACAGATGGATCGTATGAGATGCAGTCATTAGTGTATAAAGAGAAGAGAAGTGGTGAAAGTACACAGCCTTGGGGGGCACCTGTGCTAATTGTACATATATCTGATGTGATTTTTCCTAGCTTCACCTGCTGCTTCCTGTCTGTTAGGAAGCTTGTGATCCACTTACAAGTGTGTTCAGGTACCGCTAGCTGATTTAGTTTGGTTAAGAGAATGTCCGGTATGATGGTATTGAATGCTGAACTGAAGTCCACAAAGAGGACCCTGGCGTAGGTCATTGGAGATTCAAGATGTTGAAGGATGTAGTGTAGAGCCAAATTAATAGCATCATCTGTTGATCTATTTGCTCGGTATGCAAATTGCAGGGGGTCTAACAGTGGATCCGTGATGGCTTTCAAATGCAACATCACTAGCCTTTCAAAGGTTTTCATAACTACAGATGTTAGAGCAACTGGTCTGTAGTCATTCAGTTCCTTGATGGAGGGCTTCTTTGGCACTGGGATGATAGTCGAGCGTTTGAAGCAGGAAGGAACATAGCACAACTCTAGTGATTTGTTGAAGATTTGGGTGAAGATGGGGGCCAATTGGTCAGCACAGACTTTTAAGCAAGAAGGAGTTATCTTGTCTGGGCCTGGTGCTTTTCCAGGCTTCTGTCTGAGAAATAGATCTTTCACTTCCTTTTCTGTGATCACTAGGGGTTGTAAACACAATGGGATGGGTTCAATTGTAGAAGATTTAGCTGTTGTTGGTGTGTCTGGGATGGAGGTTGTGCACATAAGTGGTTGAGGTTTCTTTTCAAACCTGCAGTAGAACACATTCAGGTCATCTGCCAATTGCTGATCTCCTTCAGCCTGGAAAGGTGGTTTGCTGTAACAGGTGATGTTTTTGAGAGTTTTCCACATGTTTGCTGGTTCATTTGTTGAGAATTGATTCTTTAGCTTTTCAGAGTACAGTGAACCCTTGAGTTTCGCGTCCTCAAGGATCGCGAAAGGGCTATTTCGCTAGTTTTCAACCCGGAAGTAAACTCCACCATCTGCCCATGCGTGCCCTTCCACGCATGCGTAGATGGTGGAGTTTCCCCGCCGGGCAGAGGCTTCCCTGGGTCTTCCCCCTCTTGCCCCGGTAAGACCCCAGCGGCGGTGGGCTGGAGCGCGAGCTTGGGGCACCCTAGCTCCGCTTCCCAGCTGGGAAGCGGAGCCGGCAACAGCGTGGGCGGGTGGGCGGCGCGCGCGAGCTTGGGGCAGCCTAGCTCTGCTTCCCAGCTGGGAAGCGGAGCCGGCAACAGCGTGGGCGGGCGGGCGGCGCGCGCGAGCTTGGGGCAGCCTAGCTCTGCTTCCCAGCTGGGAAGCGGAGCCGGCAACAGCGTGGGCGGGCGGGCGGCGCGCGCGAGCTTGGGGCAGCCTAGCTCTGCTTCCCAGCTGGGAAGCGGAGCCGGCAACAGCGTGGGCGGGCGGGCGGCCCGCGCGAGCTTGGGGCAGCCTAGCTCTGCTTCCCAGCTGGGAAGCGGAGCCGGCAACAGCGTGGGCGGGCGGGCGGCGCGCGCGAGCTTGGGGCAGCCTAGCTCCGCTTCCCAGCTGAGCGGAGCCGGGGTTTCTCCAAGCGCGCGCGCGTTGCTGGGGCCGCTCCCCAGCTGGGAAGCGGCCCCAGCAACGCGCGCGCGCTTGGGGAAACCCCAGATCCGCTCCCCAGCTGGGGAGCGGCCCCAGCAACGCGCGCGCGCTTGGAGAACCCCCGGCTTCGCTCCCCAGCTGGGCAGCGGCCCCAGCAACGCGCGCGCGCTTGGGGAAACCCCAGATCCGCTCCCCAGCTGGGGAGCGGCCCCAGCAACGCGCGCGCGCTTGGAGAACCCCCGGGTTCGCTCCCCAGCTGGGGAGCGGCCCCAGCAACGCGCGCGCGCTTGGAGAAACCCCGGGGTGGGCGGGCGAAGGGCGGGCGGCGGTGGAAGTAAAAACATCATCTGCACATGCGCAGATGGTGTTTTTACTTCCGCACCGCTACTTCGCGAAAAATCGATCATCGCTTGGGGTCCTGGAACGGAACCCTCGCGATGATCGAGGGTTCACTGTAGTTCCTTTTTGCTGCTCTGATCTCCCTTGTTAATATATTTCTGCCCTGATTGTACAGCATTCTATCACCTTTTCTGTAGGCTTCCTCTTTGGAATGACGTAACTGCTTGAGTTTGGCTGTGAACCAAGGTTTATTGTTACTGTATATTTTCAAGTTCCTGGTTGGTACACATAGGTCTTCACAGAAGCTGACATATGATGTTACAATATCTGTGAGTTCATCTAGATCTGCAGAGGTGTCTTTAAAAATATTCCAGTCTGTGCAGTCAAAGCAAGCCTGTAGCTTTAACTTTGCTTCCTCAGTCCAAGTCCTCACTGATTTAATTATTGGTTTTGTGGCTTTAAATCTTTGTTTGTAAGCAGGTACAAGGTGAATCATGCAATGATCAGAATGACCCACAGCTGCTCTTGGTAAAGCTCTATATGCATTTTTTACAGCTGTGTAACAATGGTCTAAGATATTATTGCCTCTGGTGGGACAATTTACATGTTGAAAGTATTTTGGTAGCTCATCTCTTAAGTTTGCCTTGTTAAAATCTCCCAAAATAATGGCCAGTGAATCAGGGTATTTGGCTTCAGCCTCCATAATCTGATCAGCTAGGGTTTTTAGTGCCTTTTGTACAGATGCTTGGGGAGGGATGTAAATTGTAGAAATTAAGAAGGAATGAATCTCACGAGGAGAATAAAAGGGTTTGCAATTAATGATTAAAGACTCCAAGTTTTCATCACAGAATTTTTTTATAATGGTGATGTCTTGAGACCAGCTGTTGTTGATATATATACATAAGCCTCCTCCCCTTTTTTTTCCTGATAATTCTGCATTCCGATCACCCCGAAACATTTGAAAGCCCGGTAAATGCATACTGTTATCATCAATTTCCTCGTTTAGCCAGGTTTCAGTAAAGCATAGGGCAGATGCGTTGTGAAAATCAGAATAGCATCTATTTAAGAGCAGTATTTCATCCATCTTGTTGGCAAGTGAACGTAAATTGGTAAGAAAGATAGAAGGGAGCGGTTGTTTTTTAATTCCCTTGTTCCTTAGTCTATTTAAAATTCCCGCCCTTTTACCTCTTCGTCTCTGCCGGCTGCGTATGTTTTTGGTGATCCATGGTTGCCGGGAAATGGCTTCCTCCTGTGCTAAAATCTCCTCCGCGTTTGTAAAGACAGGTGGGGTTGAAGTTGCAGATAGCTGCTCCTTAAAGAAATGTTCTTTAATTCTTAGCAGATGGTCTCTTGAGTAGGAAATCCGTTGAGAATTGCAGGGAATAGTAGAAAATGAAAAAACTGTTTGAGAGCATTTCACCGAGGCAGCCTTTGTCGGCGCCATCTTGGATATATATATGATATATATGATATATATGATATATGAGATAAGGAAAGACAATTGGACAGGGGACGTTAGGCACACCAGTGCACTTATGTACACCCCTTACTTGGCTCTTAGGAACTTGGAGAGGTCAATCGTGGATAGTTTAAGGGAGAAATGTTGGGGGTTGGGGGTTGACACTATTGAGTCCGGTAATGAGTTCCACGCATTTAAAAACGTCAGTGATTCATGTAACGACTGTGACAAGAAATGTCGTAAAATGGGGCAGAACTCGCTTAACAAATGGCTCATTTAACAACAAGAACTGTAGGATTCAACTGTGGTCATCGTAATTTCAGGTCTACCAGTAGAAAAATAGAAACATCGAAAATTGACGGCAGAAAAAGACCTCATGGTCCATCTAGTCTGCCCTTACACTATTTCCTGTATTTTATCTTAGGATGGATCTATGCTTATCCCAGGCATATTTAAATTCAGTCGCTGTGGATTTACCAACCACGTCTGCTGGAAGTTTGTTCCAAGCATCTACTACTCTTTCAGTAAAATAATATTTTCTCATGTTGCCTTTGATCATTCCCCCAACTAACTTCCCTTTGTTCTTGTGTTCACTTTCCTATTAAAAACACTTCCCTCCTTCCCTCTTTCAGTAAAATAATATTTTCTCATGTTGCTTCTGATCTTTCCCCCAACAAACCTTGTTCTTGTGTTCACTTCCTTCCTGGACCTTATTTAACCCTTTAATGTATTTAAATGTTTCGATCATGTCCCCCCTTTTCCTTCTGTCCTCCAGACTGTACAGATTGAGTTCATGAAGTCTTTCCTGATACGTTTTATGCTTAAGACCTTCCACCATTCTTGTAGCCTGTCTTTGGAACCGTTCAATTTTGTCAATATCTTTTTGTAGGTGAGGTCTCCAGAACTGAACACAGTATTCCAAATGTGGTCTCATCAGCGCTCTATACAACAGGACCACAATCTCCCTATTCCTGCTTGTGATACCTCTAGCTATGCAGCTAAGCATCCTACTTGCTTTCCCTACCGCCTGACTGCACTGTTCACCCATTTTGACACTGTATTCAGTTAAGTGTGGGGGATTTGTTTAACAACAGTGAGAAAAATCATCGTAAAATGGGGCCAAACTCATTGAACGGCTGCCTTGGTGGTACAGTGGTTAGAGTGCAGAAATGCAGGCAAACGCGGCCCACAGCCAGGCAGTTCGATCCTAACCGGCTCAAGATTGTCTCCGTCTTTGCAAGGTCAGTATAAGAAGACCCAGATTGTTGGGGACAAGAGGCTGACGTTTTTAAACTGCTCAGAATGTTACAAAGCACTACGTAGTAGGATATAAGTTTTAAGCATAAATTGTCTACGACTTGCAACCGTTCCAAGTTACAACAGCACCAAAAAAAGTTACTTAATGACTCTTGATAATTGACTCACCTTTATGATGGTTGCAGTGTCCCGGGGTCATGAGATCCCCTTGGGCCACCTGAAGCCTCCTGGGAGCGAAAATGGGCCATGGGGGGAGGAGCGCACCGCACACCCCTGTGCCCCATTTTGGGCCTTGTAGGCCTCTCTGTAGTTACCTCAGAGCTAAAATGGGCCATGGGGGGAGAGGGCGCACCAGTCTCCTCTGTGGCCTGTTTTGGGCCTTGTAGGCCTTCCTGAAGCCTCCTAGGGGCAAAAATGGGCCATGGAGGGGAGGTGCACCACACTCCCCTGTTCCCCATTTTGGGCCTTGTAGGCCTCTCTGTAGTTACCTCAGAGCTAAAATGGGCCATGGGGGGAGAGGGCGCACCAGTCTCCTCTGTGGCCTGTTTTGGGCCTTGTAGGCCTTCCTGAAGCCTCCTAGGGGCAAAAATGGGCCATGGAGGGGAGGTGCACCACACTCCCCTTTGCCCCATTTTGGGCCTTGTAGGCCTCTCTGTAGTTACCTCAGAGCTAAAATGGGCCATGGGGGGAGAGGGCGCACCAGTCTCCTCTGTACCCCGTTTTGGGCCTTGTAAGCCTCTCTGTAGTTACCTCAGAACTAAAATGGGCCATGGGGGGAGAGGGCGCACCACTCTCCCCTGTGCCCTGTTTTGGGCCTTGTAGGCCTTCCTGAAGCCTCCTAGGGGCAAAAATGGGCCATGGAGGGGAGGTGCACCACTCTCCCCTGTGCCCCGTTTTGGGCCTTGTAGGTCTCTCTGTAGTTACCTCAGAGCTAAAATGGGCCATGGGGGGAGAGGGCGCACCAGTCTCCTCTGTGCCCTGTTTTGGGCCTTGTAGGCCTTCCTGAAGCCTCCTAGGAGCAAAAATGGGCCATGGAGGAAAGGTGCACCACACTCCCCTGTGCCCCGTTTTGGGCCTTGTATGCCTCTCTGTAGTTACCTCAGAACTAAAATGGGCCATGGGGGGAGAGGGCGCACCACTCTCCCCTGTGCCCTGTTTTGGGCCTTGTAGGCCTTCCTGAAGCCTCCTAGGGGCAAAAATGGGCCATGGAGGGGAGGTGCACCACTCTCCCCTGTGCCCCGTTTTGGGCCTTGTAGGTCTCTCTGTAGTTACCTCAGAGCTAAAATGGGCCATGGGGGGAGAGGGCGCACCAGTCTCCTCTGTGCCCTGTTTTGGGCCTTGTAGGCCTTCCTGAAGCCTCCTAGGAGCAAAAATGGGCCATGGAGGAAAGGTGCACCACACTCCCCTGTGCCCCGTTTTGGGCCTTGTATGCCTCTCTGTAGTTACCTCAGAACTAAAATGGGCCATGGGGGGAGAGGGCGCACCACTCTCCCCTGTGCCCTGTTTTGGGCCTTGTAGGCCTTCCTGAAGCCTCCTAGGGGCAAAAATGGGCCATGGAGGGGAGGTGCACCACTCTCCCCTGTGCCCCGTTTTGGGCCTTGTAGGTCTCTCTGTAGTTACCTCAGAGCTAAAATGGGCCATGGGGGGAGAGGGCGCACCAGTCTCCTCTGTGCCCTGTTTTGGGCCTTGTAGGCCTTCCTGAAGCCTCCTAGGAGCAAAAATGGGCCATGGAGGAAAGGTGCACCACACTCCCCTGTGCCCCGTTTTGGGCCTTGTATGCCTCTCTGTAGTTACCTCAGAACTAAAATGGGCCATGGGGGGAGAGGGCGCACCACTCTCCCCTGTGCCCTGTTTTGGGCCTTGTAGGCCTTCCTGAAGCCTCCTAGGAGTGAAAATGGGCCATGGAGGGGAGGTGCACCACACTCCCCTGTGCCCTGTTTTGGGCCTAGGAGGCCTCTGTAGTTATCCAAAGATACTTCACCAGAAGAGCCCTTCACTCCTCCACTCGAAACAGAATCCCCTACGAGACTAGACTTTCAATCCTGGGCCTAGAAAGCCTAGAACTACGACGCCTTAAGCAAGATCTAAGTATTGTCCACAAGATCATATGCTGCAACGTCCTACCTGTCGGCGACTACTTCAGCTTCAACCACAACAACACAAGAGCACACACCAGATTTAAACTTAATATTAACCACTCCAAACTTGACTGTAAAAAATATGACTTCAGTAACCGAGTTGTCGAAGCGTGGAACTCATTACCGGACTCCATAGTGTCATCCCCAAACCCCCAACACTTAGATTATCTACGATTGACCTATCCAGATTCCTAAGAGGTCAGTAAGGGGCGAGTACAAGTGCCTTCCGTCCCCTGTCCTATTGCTCTCCTATATCTCCTATTCCTTTCTTCTATTCCTATATCTCTTCTTCTATTCTTTCATTGATATGTTCTATTACTATACCTTCTTTTCTATTATTTCTTAGATACATTTTACTATGAGTATATCCTCTATAACCTTCATCATGTATTTTACTATGTGTATACACATACCCACTAAAACCCTCATTGTGTATTGGACAAAATAAATAAATAAAAAATCTCAGAACTAAAATGGGCAATGGGTGGGGCACACTGCTCCCTCCTGTGCCCTATTTGGGGCCTAAGTCTAGGAGGCCTCTCTGTACTTACCTCAGAGCTAAAATGGGCCAGGGGGGGCACCGTACTCCTTTGTGCCTCATTTTGGGCCTAAGAGGCCTCTCTATAGTTACCTCAGAGCTAAAATGGGCCATGGGGGTGGGGGCGCACCACACTCCCTTGTGCCCTGTTTTGGGCCTTGTAGGCCTCCCTAAAGCCTCCTGGGAGTGAAAATGGGCCATGGGGGGGCAGTGCACTCCCTTGTGCCTCATTTTGGGCCTAGGAGGCCTCTCTATAGTTACCTCAGAGCTAAAATGGTCCATGGGGGGAGGACACACTGCATTCCCCTGTGCCCTGTTTTGGGCCTAGAAGGCCTCTCTGTAGTTACCTCAGAGCTAAAATGGTCCATGGAGGGAGGACGCACTGCATTCCCCTGTGCCCTGTTTTGGGCCTAGAAGGCCTCTCTGTAGTTACCTCAGAGCTAAAATGGCGTGCATGGGGACGCTTGAAAGGGGCGGGGTGGAGCCAGCCAGGAATTTACCATTTCACCCGAACCGGTTGAATCCTGCTATGGTACCAATCAGGCAATGGGGTTCACTCTTTTGGCTCCCCTGCCCCTCTCCCACACATACACACATTTGCACCGGCCCGATGGTCCAGAATAGATCACCCTTTCTTCTGGCCAAAATCGTTTTTTAAATTAAATTAATTTTTTTCGACTTCTATGCCGCCCAATCCCATAGAACTCGGGGCGGCTTTCAGCCATAAAAAAACAATACAAAAATTAAAAAGAAGCCGAACAACAACTGTGTTCAGTTCTGGAGACCTCACCTACAAAAAGATATTGACAAAATTGAACGGGTCCAAAGACGGGCTACAAGAATGGTGGAAGGTCTTAAGCATAAAACGTATCAGGAAAGACTTCATGAACTCAATCTGTATAGTCTGGAGGACAGAAGGAAAAGGGGGGACACGATCGAAACATTTACATATGTTAAAGGGTTAAATAAGGTCCAGGAGAGAAGTGTTTTCAATAGGAAAGTGAACACAAGAACAAGGGGACACAATCTGAGGTTAGTTGGGGGGAAGATCAAAAGCAACGTGAGAAAATATTATTTGACTGAAAGAGTAGTAGATGCTTGGAACAAAGTTCCAGCAGACGTGGTTGGTAAATCCACAGTAACTGAATTTAAACATGCCTGGGATAAACATAGATCCATCCTAAGATAAAATACAGAAAATAGTATAAGGGCAGACTAGATGGACCATGAGGTCTTTTTCTGCCGTCAGTCTTCTATGTTTCTATGTAACAATAGTAAATAAAGCCCCATAACCCTAACAACCCATTACAAAACTCCAAATCAATTTAACACCATACATACCAAACAAACATAATTCAGGCACGTCTGATGTTAACTTCACGGCCCCCAGGCCTGTCGACAAAGCCAGGTTTTAACAGCTTTTCGAAAAGCCAGTAGAGTGGGAGTGGTGCGAACATCGGAGGGGGGGGGAGTTGGTCCCTTAGAATCCTGTATCACAGTGGGAAGGGACCTCGGAGGTCTTCTAGTCCAACCTCCCCCTTGCTCAGGCGGAAAACGCAATTCCATCCGCATTTCACTTCCATATTATGTAATGAAGACATATTTCCAAATGCAAGATTCTCCCATTTTAAAATATGCAGACACACAAATACAGACTCAATTTATTCTCATGCTAAAGTTATGGTAATTTTAAATATACAGTAATCAGCATACATTACAATGAAATTTCATTGCATGCAGCGTGTGTGTGTGTATGTGTATGTGTGTATGTGTTTGTGTATAGATAGCCGGATAGATGAGAGTGAGAGAGAGATACTGTAGATAGATAGATAGATAGATAGATAGATAGATAGATAGATAGATAGATAGATAGATAGATAGATAGGAGTGAGAGAGAGATACTGTAGATAGATAGACAGACAGACCGAAAGACAGACAGACTGACAGACGGATAGATGAGAGTGAGAGAGAGATACTGTAGATAGATAGACAGACAGACAGACAGACGGATAGATGAGAGAGAGATACTGTAGATAGATAGATAGATAGATAGATAGATAGATAGATAGATAGATAGATAGACAGACAGACAGACAGACAGACAGACAGACAGACAGACAGACAGACAGACAGACAGACAGACAGACAGACAGACAGCCGGCCGGAGAGATGAGAGAGAGAGATACTGTAGGTAGATAGATAGACAGACAGACAGACAGACGGATAGATGAGAGAGAGATACTGTAGATAGATAGATAGATAGATAGATAGATAGATAGATAGATAGATAGATAGACAGACAGACAGACAGACAGACAGACAGACAGACAGACAGACAGACAGACAGACAGACAGACAGACAGACGGAGAGATGAGAGAGAGAGATACTGTAGGTAGATAGATAGATAGATAGACAGACAGACAGACAGACAGACGGATAGATGAGAGAGAGAGATACTGTAGATAGAAAGATAGATGGATGGATGGATGGATGGATGGATGGATGGATGGATGGATGGATGGATGGATGGATAGATAGATTAGATAGACAGACAGACAGACAGACAGACAGACAGATTTGTATACCACCAATACGTACTGTACTTGACAAAACAAATAAATAAAATAAAATAGACACATATATATATACAGTATTACATATATATGTACAGTATTACACATACACTCATGCAGAGAAAGTTATACAGTAGAGAGAGAGGGAGATGGATGCATGGATGGATAGAAGGAGAGACACAATAGATAAATACATGTAGTCTTCGACTTAACAACAATTCACAATGTCCAATGACATTGAAAAAGTGACATACGGTCATTTTCCACACTTGCAACCATTGCAAGTGCAATCCCCATGGTCACATGATCAAAATTTGGACGCTTGGCCCACTGTTTTTGCTCACCCCAAGCTTCAGAGCCTTTCTAGGAGACTGGGGAGGGGACTGGGGAGGGTGAAAAATGACCTTCCCTAGCCCTCTCCCCACAAGAGGTCATCCGGAGGCTGGAAAAGTTCCGGTTTGCCGATTTCTGGTTCAACCGGAAATGGGGGGGGTTGCTCTCCCCAGGCCTTTCTAGGAGCCTGGAGAGGGTGAAAAAGACCTCTGCCCCCCAGAGGCCCTCCGTAACGGGTCATTTTTGGCCTCTGGAGGGCCTCCAGGGGCAGAGGCCATTTTCACCCTCCCCAGGCTCCTAAAAAGGCTCTGAAGCCTGGCGAAAAACAAGCCTGCTATCATGTGTTGGGAGCAGGGGGGTCACATGTGCATGCATGGAGGAGCAACATGGAATTATGGGTGTAGGTACGCATGTGCACACACACACCATTTTGGAACCAAAAAGGTTTCGCTATCACTGAGATAGGAGACGCCTGGCAAATTGTAACCCACTTACCGGCCGCTGTCTGAATGTACCCAGCCAGGGTGCAGAGCCGTCTCTCACAATGTCCGCTGGGAAGAAACAGGACGATGACCGCCAGCAGGGCGCTGAAAGCCAAAAGAGCGCAACCGCCCACGCACAACACCGCACTGGTCTGGAAATCAAAGAGGTAGAGCTTTGGTTATAGACAGTCCGAGGAGTGCAAAACCCAATCATCCCCAGCTCTTCGGATGCACGTCAGGAGTTAAAGGTTTCAGGTGACCCTGTAAAGAACTTCAGGATGTCCTCAACTTATGACTAGTTGCTTGGCAACCATTCAAAGCTACAACGGATCCCCCCCCAAAAAAATTCCACAACCCAGATTTGAAATACGGACGTCTATCCCCGCCTCCAAGGTCACATGACTACGGTTTGGGTGCCTAGCAATCGGCCTAAATTTATGACCATTTGCAGCATCCTTGGATCACGTCATCACTAGTGTTGGGCGAACCCGTTGAAGTTGGGGTTCGGCGGGTTCGGCCAAACTTGACGTCAGAGTTTAGGTTCGGAGCCCTGAACCTGAACCCCAACACCTCTGGCCCGGTGGGAGGTGAAGCGCTGGGGGGGAGGTCAAGCTCCGGGTCTGGAGTCTCCCCCACCCACCCACCGCCCGCTTGAAGCTGCCGGCTGGGATCCTGAATAGCCGGCCGGCAGAACCTGCCTCCCCACTCCTCTGGCCTGGCATGAGGTGAAGCGCTGGGGGGGAGGTCAGACTCCAATCCCCAGGAGCTCAGCGGGGAGAAAGTCCTGTCTTTGCAGCCGGCAGGAGAGCCGTGGTGGAACAAGCCAGAAGCTCCTAAGCGGGCTCCAGGGTCAAGCGCGGCTCTTACCCAGGATTACCTGGAGTCCAATGACACAAAGCCCATCGTTCAACCCTATTCAAACGGTCACTAAACGCTAAACCACTAGGCCAGTGAGGGCAAATATTTTTTTCCTTGGGTGCTGAAAGAGCGTGCGTGCGCACTATTGCACATGCACAAGTGCCCATACACATAATTCAATGTCTGGGGAAGGCAAAAACAACGTCCCCCACCTCTCAGAGGCCCTTTGGAGGCCGGAAATGGCCTGTTTCCCTACTTCTGGGGACCCAGTAGGCTTGTGTTTCAGCCTCCCCAGGGTCCAATGGCTTCCCTGGAGCCAGTGGAGGGTAAAAACGCCCTCCCCCGTTCAATTCTGCACAGACGCTCTCTCAAGAAACCTTTGTTAAGTTGAGGGCTGCCCGTCATCAAATTACACCAAATCACTAAAATATCAGTCGTAGGTGCGAGAACTCCCTATAGCTTGAATCTGCCTCTGTTCTGCCCTTAAGCAGAACTGTTCAAATATGGGTTGTACGTTCCAGATAGTCCTTGACTTACAACAGTTCATTTTTGCCAATGACTCTAAAGTGTGCAATAGGGTTGATATTCCTGGAGGGATCTGTAATATGGTAAATGATTTAGCTTTACTAGATAAATGGTCAAAGCAATGGAAACTGCAGTTTAATGTTTCCAAATGTAAAATGATGCACTTGGGGAAAAGGAATCCTCAATCTGAGTATTGTATTGGCAGTTCTGTGTTAGCAAAAACTTCAGAAGAAAAGGATTTAGGGGTAGTGATTTCTGACAGTCTCAAAATGGGTGAGCAGTGTGGTCGGGCAGTAGGAAAAGCAAGTAGGATGCTTGGCTGCATAGCTAGAGGTATAACAAGCAGGAAGAGGGAGATTGTGATCCCCTTATATAGAGCGCTGGTGAGACCACATTTGGAATACTGTGTTCAGTTCTGGAGACCTCACCTACAAAAAGATATTGACAAAATTGAACGCGTCCAAAGACGGGCTACAAGAATGGTGGAAGGTCTTAAGCATAAAACGTATCAGGAAAGACTTCATGAACTCAATCTGTATAGTCTGGAGGACAGAAGGAAAAGGGGGGACATGATCGAAACATTTAAATATGTCAAAGGGTTAAATAAGGTTCAGGAGGAAAGTGTTTTTAATAGGAAAGTGAACACAAGAACAAGGGGACACAATCTCAAGTTAGTTGGGGGAAAGATCAGAAGCAACGTGAGAAAATATTATTTTACTGAAAGAGTAGTAGATCCTTGGAACAAACTTCCAGCAGACGTGGTTGGTAAATCCACAGTAACTGAATTTAAACTAAATTTATGTAAGATAAAATACAGGAAATAGTATAAGGGCAGACTAGATGGACCATGAGGTCTTTTTCTGCCGTCAGTCTTCTATGTTTCTATGTTTCTAGTGACTGCTCGAAGTTACCACGGCACCTACCGATGGCCGGGGTTCACATTTACAACCGTGTGAGCAAAATTCAGATACTTGGCAACTGATTTGCACTTATGCCAGTTTGCAGCCTCTCCGTCTCACCTGATCCCCTTTTGCGGCCCTCCAACCAGCACAAAGTCAATGGGGACTAATTTAACAACTGCAGCGCTTCACTTAGCAACCATGGCGAGAAAAGTTGTAAAACGGGTCATGTCACAAATGTCTCGCTCAGCAACAGGGTGAGGAACATTGGGCTCAATTGTGGTTGTAACCTAACGACGGCCTGTATTTGGAGATTCAGGATATTGGGGTGGGGAACAGTTGCACATCCAGGAACACAGTAATTCCTCCCCACCGCCCGATGGTCTTGTAAAGCTCGAAGCATCCTGCAAAATCTATTGCCCACGGTTCAGCCGTCGCTCGCTCCCCGGAGTAATTAAGATGCCTTGGCAGGACGATAATCGGAAATGTATTACATGCATGGTGGGATTAAGGATCGAACACGAGCGACCATTAAAAGCCGCCGTTGCGATTGGCTGCCTTGGCTGATTTCTCTAAACGAGCTGTTGCCAGCGCCACCAGCCGCATCCAAATGCTTCTTAATTAAAAAAGAAGCACGCTTCGTCGGAGAGACAACGGCAGTCCTGCTGCCAAGGAACGGCAGCTGTGAGTGAGTGCGCGCCGCTATGGAGTACGTTTTTTTAAAAAGTGGACCTCCGGTGCCGAGGCGGCGAAGATCTCAGGAAAGTAAAGTCGGGATGGGTCTTCTGACGAGGCGGCGACGCCCGCAGAAACGAGCATGTCCGACCTGTGACCTCTGCTGTGAACTCTGTGTAGCCGTCAGGAAGGGCGTCCAGCCAGTAAATGCTCGGCTCCATCAGCAATATTCCAAAAGTAATATTAATATTTTTAATATTAATATTAGTTTAATATATTTTTTTTTCCTTTTTAATGTTGACAGAAAGATTTGAAGAACTTTTGAAACCACCCACCGCGTTGCAAATTCCGTGCACTCAGTTTTCAGCCCGACAGATGTTTTTATCTATTGGATCTTATAAGAACTATTTGGATGGAAGTTGCCGGGCTGAAGTGGAAGAGCGGCAAATGACAGAAGCAGAGCAAGCGTTGAACGGCGGCGAGATGAATTTCGCTGGCCAAGAATGGCGTTCTTGCAGACGGGGAGAAACAGATGTAGTTGAGCTAATGGAGCAGTCAGAAATCCATTCCTTGAATTGTCCTCGGAAAATAACTGGTAACTAGCACGGCGCTTGTCATGAGCCTAACCTAATATTCCTCATTTATTTATTTGTATCCCGCCTTTATTGTTTTTATAAACAACTCAAGGCAGCGAACATCCCCAACGACACACCTTACTGCTGCTTTCCTCCTCAACAACCCTGTGTGGTGTGTTACATAGAAACATAGAAGACTGACGGCAGAAAAAGACCTCATGGTCCATCTAGTCTGCCCTTATACTATTTCCTGTATTTTATCTTACAATGGATATATGTTTATCCTAGGCATGTTTAAATTCAGTTACTGTGGATTTACCAACCACGTCTGCTGGAAGTTTGTTCCAAGGATCTACTACTCTTTCAGTAAAATAATATTTTCTCATGTTGCGGACCTCTCTGAGGGGGTCAATAATTCCCCCCCCAGGGTGATGGACGGACAGATGGAATTGTCCTTGGCAGGCAAAACCTACAGCCAAATATGGGCGGGAGCATACTGCTTCCTTTTGCCTTTCAAGCCCACTCCAGGAGCCTCCCATATTTGGATATAGTACCAGGTGACTCGACAGAAAAAACATATAACGTTTATGTGGTTCAGCTGATAAAAGGGAGGAGAGCCTATGGCTTAGAGGGTAAAAGTACTGCCTAGCACGGCAAAAGCAGCCCAGGTTCGAATCCTGGTAAGGGTATGACTAGCTGATGAGAGCCAAATAGCTCAAAATAGATCTATACTAGATTCCCTTTACTTCTTTATCAGTTCTTTGCAAGTTTGGAAAAAATGGTTTGGTCTCTGGATGGTCCCAGAATGGGGATGAAAGGCTACCTCCAATATTTGGGCGCATTATTTGCTTTTACATTGATTCCTATGGGAAAAATTGCTTCTGGAAGTTTGTTCCAAGGATCTACTACTCTTTCAGTCAAATAATATTTTCTCATGTTGCTTTTGATCTTTCCTCCAACTAACTTCAGATTGTGTCCCCTTGTTCTTGTATTCAGTGTTTTTAATAGGAAAGTGAACACAAGAACAAGAGGACACAATCTGAAGTTAGTTGGGGGGAAGATCAAAAGCAACATGAGAAAATATTATTTGACTGAAAGAGTAGTAGATCCTTGGAACAAACTTCCAGCAGACGTGGTAGATAAATCCACAGTAACTGAATTTAAACATGCCTGGGATAAACATGGACCAGAATACCTTCGGGACCGCCTTGTGCCGCACGAATCTCAGTGACCGGTTCGATCCCACAGAGTTGGCCTTGTCCGGGTCCCGTCGACTAAACAATGTCGTCTGGCAGGACCCAGGGGTAGAGCCTTCTCTGTGGCGGCTCCGACCCTCTGGAACCAGCTCTCCCCTGAGATTAGGATTGCCCCCACCCTCCTTGCCTTTCGCAAACTCCTTAAAACCCACCTCTGCCGTCAGGCATGGGGGAACTGAAACATCTCTCCCTTGCCCATGTTGTTTTGGTGTTAGATTGATTGTGTGCTTGTTTTTTAATATTCTGGGGTTGTTTTTTATGAATTTTTTATCTTAAAATTGTAATTGGATTGGTGGGTATTGGATTTGTTATTATGTATTGTTTTTACCATTGTTGTGAGCCGCCCCGAGTTTGCGGAGAGGGGCGGCATATAAATCCAATAAATCTAATCTAATCTAATCATATATCCATCCTAAGATAAAATACAGAAAATAGTATAAGGGCAGACTAGATGGACCATGAGGTCTTTTTCTGCCGTCAGACTTCTATGTTTCTATGTTTCTACTTAAGAACCTGCTCATGGAACAAATTAAGTTCTTAAGTAAAGGTACCACTATATATATATATGAACAACCTGAAAGGCTGGTCTAAAAATTATTTTGATGCCGTTCCAGCATTCCACAAATATTTTTGTGCTGAAAATAGCTCCTGTTTTTCTTTGAAACACCTGCTTTGCATGCGAAACCAGGCCATTGCGAGATCAAAACTCCCTGGGAAAACGGGAAACAATCTATTTCAAAGATGGAGCAACCGTTCAAAATTAGCAAAGGTTTGCATTCTGCTTCACAAAGATCCCAGCTTTGGCTTTCAGTCGATTTTTAAAAAAGAACAGAATAATCTTGAAAATAAAAAAAGTATTTTTGATTCAGGATTAACACCCACCTTCAAAATTGTCTCCAAGAATTTTCCTTTTCTGCTCCTAAGTAAATCCTCAACTAATAACCGTTCATTTAGGGACTGTTTGGTGCTATAGTGACTTATGGCCCCTTTTCACAATTATGAAAGAAATACTGTACCGCATTTTTTCAGTTTATAAGACACAACTTTCTCCCCATAAAAGAGCCTGAAAATTTGGGTGCATCTTATATTCTGAATGCAGCTTTTTCAAAGGTGGTTTGCCAGCTTTTTTTCATTGCTAATCGCTGAGAAGAATGTTTTTTCCAGCCCTAACTAGGTGCTAATGATCTCGGCTATTACCGGCTTGCAGGCATTTTCATTGCTACTCTTTCCAAACATTTTTTTCCATTCCTAAGTCTCTGCAGGGTTTTTTCATTGCTACTTGCTCCGAATAAAGTTTTTTTCCAGCCCTAACCTGGGGATAAATTAACGTGTCGAAGCTAACCAGACTAAGGACGCTGGCCAAATGAATACCTGGTAGGCAGATTTTTTTCTCTATTTTCCTTCCCCAAAACTATACAGTGTTCCTCGATTTTTGCGGGTTCGAACTTCACAAAAAGTTTATACCATGGTTTTTAAAAAATATTAATTAAAAAATAATTCACGGTTTTCCCCCCCTATACCACGGTTTTTCCTGCCCGATGACATCATATGTCATGGCCAAACTTTCGTCTGCCTTTAATAAATATTTTTTTAAATAAACTTTACTAAATAAATATGGTGAGTAATAAACTAAATGGTTGCTAAGGGAATGGGAAATTGTAATTAGGGGTTTAAAGTGTTAAGGGAAGGCTTGTGATACTGTCCATAGCCAAAAATAGTGTATTTACTTCCGCATCTCTACTTCGCGGAAATTCAACTTTCGCGGGCAGTCTCGGAACGCATCCCCCACGAAAATCGAGGGAACACTGTACTTTGAAAAATACGGTATATAGAATTAAAATACAGGTCCTCGACCTAAAACAGTTGATTTAGTGACCACCCCAAGTTGCATCGACACTGAAACAAGTGTCTTCTGACTCTTTTGCACAGTTACAACCATTGTAGCACCCCCATGGTCATGTGATCAAAATTCGGATGCTTGGCAACTGACTTGTATTTATGACAGTTGCAGTGTCCTGGGATCATGTGATCCCTTTTTGCAACCTTCTGACAAGCAATCCCAAGGGGAAAGCCAGATTAATTTAATAACCATATTATTACTGACTCAACAATTGCACTGACAGAATCGGTACTCAGTGACTCAGGAGAAGAGGGGGAGCCTCTTCTTGATGCTAGGGTTTGCAGGGCCTCTAGGAGGCAAGAGTGGTTACTCAGGGAGAGGCTTCCTCGTGAGTAGCGCTGCTGGCTACATGTCCTCAGGCTATTTAAGGAGGAGTCACGCGATACTTTAGCACAGAGAACAACGTCGTTCATTTCAAAAATCTCACTCAATGCTTCGGCGCAGAGAACAACATAGTTTGTTTCAGAAATCTCACTCAACGCTTCGGCGCAGAGAACAACGTAGTTCGTTTCAGAAATCTTGTTTCAGCTCTTATCTTCGGCTTGTGTTTAAAAGAAATACATTCTTGGCTGCGATAATTAACTCCGGGCTTCCAGCCAACCTCTGTAAGTCTAACCTACTGAATCTTGCTTCAATCTAATAATTACTGTCCTCTTTATCTATTCTTGGGACTCTGGCCAGCTGATAAGACTTTATAATCAGTGCAGTGAAGCCCTTGCTAGTTTTTACCTTCTTTTCGAAAAGGCTCAAACATGCATAAGACTTTTGTAAAGACATTGCTCAAAAAAATAAAGGGAGCACTTAACACAATATAACTCCAAGTAAATCAAACTTCTGTGAGATCAAACCGTCCACTTAGGAAGCAACACTGATTGACAATCAATTTCACATGTTGTTAGCACATTCAACTTTGTACAGAACAAAGTATTCAATGAGAATATTTAATTCATTCAGATCTAGGATGTGTTCTTTGTTCCCTTTATTTTTTGAGCAGTATAGTAAGTACTTTAGGATTTAATCCAGTGGTATGCATCTTATTTCCCTCCACTCCTCCACTCGCAACAGAATACCCTACGCAACTAGTCTTACAATCCTAGGTTTAGAAACCTTAGAACTACGTCACCTTAAACACGACCTAAGCATTGCCCATAAAATCATCTGCTACAACGTTCTTCCTGTCAACGACTACTTCAGCTTCAACCACAACCACACACGAGCACACAACAGAGACAAACTTAAAGTAAACTGCTCTAAACTCGACTGTAGGAAATACGACTTTAGTAACTGAGTAGTTGATGCATGGAACTCACTACCGGACTCTGTAGTATCATTACCTAACCCTCAAAACTTTACCCTTAGACTGTCCACTGTTGACCTCTCCTGATTCCCTAAGAGGTCAGTAAGGGTCTTGCATAAGTGCACCAGTGTGCCTTCCGTCGCCTGTCCCTATGTTTCTCTTTTACTAGTTTCATGTATATAAATATTATTATATCTTTGCATACCACCAATACATACTTGACAAAACAAACAAAGAAATGATCTAAGTGCCAAAGCCCACTGCAACAATATCACCAAAAAGGCTTCTAGAGTTGTTAACCTGATCCTACGCAGCTTCTGCTCTGGCAATCTCATGCTACTCACCAGAGCCTAAAAAACTTTTGCCAGACCCATCCTTGAATACAGCTCATCTGTCTGGAACCCATACCACATCTCGGACATCAACACCCTTGAAAATGTCCAAAGATACTTCACCAGAAGAGCCCTTCACTCCTCCACTCGAAACAGAATACCCTACGAAAGCAGACTATCAATCCTAGGTCTAGAAAGCTTAGAACTACGTCGCCTAAAACACGATCTAAGTATTGCCCACAAGATCATATGCTGCAACGTTCTACCTGTCAATGACTATTTCAGCTTCAACCGCAACAACACGAGCACGCAACAGATTCAAACTTAATATTAACCGCTCTAAACTTGACTGTAAAAAATATGACTTCAGCAACCGAGTTGTCGAAGCGTGGAACTCATTACCTGACTCAGTAGTGTCAACCCCTAACCCCAAACATTTTTCCCTTAGACTCTCCACGATTGACCTCTCCAGGTTCCTTAGAGGTCAGTAAGGGGTGTGCATAAGTGCACCAGTGTGCCTTCCGTCCCCTGTCCAATTGCCTCTCCTTATCTCATTTATCTTTTCTTCCTTTCAAATATGTTCACCTATACTTTTATATCTTTTCTTCTATTCTTTTCTTTACTTATATTACTACATATCTTTCTCTTCAATGTGTATTATGTATTGGACAAAATAAATAAATAAAATAAAATAAAATAAAATAAATTATTAGGGGGGGGGGCCTCAATGCTGGGATAGAAATACCACCTCTTCAACTAATTATGTTTCCTGAAAATCTCACATGGAAAGACCCAGAGAAAAGACGGATACAAATCTGTTAACAATACAGAAACCAACAAACACATCCTGTTTTTCGAAACAGGAAAACCCAACTTTCTCCATCACAACTATTACTGCAAATGTTTAAAACGCTGATCTTTGGGGGAGGGAATCCTAAACTAATCTTCCTTTCTCTCTCTTTCTCTCTCTTTTTTAGGCTTTTATTACAGACAAAGGAAGACCGGATAGGGAAGGGAAGGGCAGGTCACCAAATATAATTGAAAGGATGGGTGGAGGATGCATCAGGATGAAAACACACACACACACACACATTTCCCTCCCCCTGCTCTATTGTTAAATAAAACAAACAAACCCTCAGCCCATAAAATGAGATTTTTTTTAAAAAAAACAGAGAGTCAGGTTTTTAAAAAGCACAGGGGGGAAAAAGGATTCTAATCACGAATGTGCAGCTGCCCGAAACAAACACTTACGGTCTCTGCACAATGGGCTTCAGAAATTAAAGCGGCTTGCTTGCTTGGTTTGGTCTTTCCAGGTGCTGCAAACCCAGTTAATTTATGGCTTAGTAAACCCTGCTTTTTGTTAGAAATTTTGCCCTGCCTTTATTTCTTCACTAGTAACTGACGGTGGAGAATAGTATAATGGTGTTGGGTAACCCTTTGTCTGAAGTGGTGTAAGGTTTCCTGCCTAAGCAGGGGGTTGGACTAGAAGACCTCCAAGGTCCCTTCCTACTCTGTTATTATTAGCTCTTATCTTCAGCTTGTCTTTAAAAGAAGTACATTCTTGGCTGCGATAATTAACTCCGGGCTTCCAGCCAACCTCTGTAAGTCTAACCTACTGAACCTTGCTTCAATCTAATAATTACTGTCCTGTTTATCTATTCTTGGGACTCTGGCCAGCTGATAAGACTTTATAATCAGTGCGGTGAAGCCCTTGCTAGTTTTTACCTTCTTTTCGAAAAGGCTCAAACATGCGTAAGACTTTTGCAAAGACATTGCTCAAAAAAATAAAGGGAGCACTTAACACAATATAACTCCAAGTAAATCAAACTTCTGTGAGATCAAACCGTCCACTTAGGAAGCAACACTGATTGACAATCAATTTCACATGTTGTTAGCACATTCAACTTTGTACAGAACAAAGTATTCAATGAGAATATTTAATTCATTCAGATCTAGGATGTGTTCTTTGTTCCCTTTATTTTTTGAGCAGTATAGTAAGTACTTTAGGATTTAATCCAGTGGTATGCATCTTATTTCCCTCCACTCCTCCACTCGCAACAGAATACCCTACGCAACTAGTCTTACAATCCTAGGTTTAGAAACCTTAGAACTACGTCACCTTAAACACGACCTTTTTATTAGAAATTTTGTCCTGCCTTTATTTCTTCGCTAGTAACTGACGGTGGAGAATAGAATAATGGTGTTGGGTAACCCTTTGTCTGAAGTGGTGTAGGGTTTCCTGCCTAAGCAGGGGGTTTGGACTAGAAGACCTCCAAGGTCCCTTCCTACTCTGTTATTATATAACATTAATAGTTTGCCTCCAGAAGTTGTGAAGGCTCCAACACTGGAGGTTTTTAAGAAGAGTTTGAATAACCATTTGTCTGAAGTGATGTAGGGCTTCCCATCTAGGCAGGGAGTTGGACTAGAAGACCTCCAAGGTCCCTTCCAACTCTATTATTCCATTCCATTCCATTCCTGTATTCTGTTCTGTTCTATTCTATTCTACTCTATTTATTTATTTATTTATTTATTTAGTCCAATACACAATACATATTGAAGAGAATAGACATGAAGTATTATATATAAAGAGAAGATATAAAAATAGAGGAGAAGATATATGAAGGAAGAAAAGATATATGATATATGAGATAAGGAGAGACAATTGGACAGGGGACGAAAGGCACGCTAGTGCACTTATGTACGCCCCTTACTGACCTCTTAGGAACCTGGAGAGGTCAATCGTGGAGAGTCTAAGGGAGAAATGTTGGGGGTTAGGGGTTGACACTACTGAGTCCGGGAAGGAGTTCCACGCTTCGACAACTCAATTGCTAAAGTCATATTTTTTACAGTCAAGCTTGGAG
The DNA here is from genome assembly GCF_031021105.1 of Erythrolamprus reginae. Lineage (NCBI taxonomy): Eukaryota > Metazoa > Chordata > Lepidosauria > Squamata > Dipsadidae > Erythrolamprus > Erythrolamprus reginae. The sequence goes on along the minus strand of NC_091950.1, from coordinate 421,906,590 downwards.
CAATTAATAATAAGTTAGAATTTGTTGTGTGCTCTTGTGTTGTTGCGGTTGAAGCTAAGTAGTCATTGACAGGCAGGACGTTGCAGTATATGATTTTGTGGGCAATACTTAGATCATGTTTTAGGCGTCGCAGTTCTAAGCTTTCTAGATCTAGGATTGATAATCTATTCTATTCTATTCCTCCTATTTTCTATTCTATTCTATTCTGTTCTCCTATTTTCTATTCTATTCTTTTCTCCCATTCTATTCTATTCTATTCTAATTCTATTCTATTCTGTTCTCCTATTGTCTATTCTATTCTTTTCTCCCTTTCTATTCTATTCCATTCCTCTGTTCCGTTCCATTCCATTCTATTTTTACAGAAGTGTCTCCAGTCCTTTTTTTGGAATCTGTATAGTTTCAAAGAAAGTTTTCCCTGCCTAAATTCCAAGTTGTTTTTTTTTAAACCACCGAGTTTTGAGTTAACATAATGACCATTGTTCACACGCTACTAAAAGAGTAATAAAGCCCTTGATACCGCTTGTCACCAAGTGGGATTTATTAAGCCACATAAAGGCAAATTTATGGACCCGAGTCAAGAGGTTTGTAATTTGTTTGGGGATCAACAATTAATCACCCCCAGGAGAAGGCTGGGGGAAAGAAAAAGTAGAGAATGAAGGTTTTTACGGCTCTTAGCAGCCATTCAGTGGCAGAGAAATCAGTCAAAACCCAGATTCTATGCCCAAAATCAAAAGTGATCAATTGGCACCAAGGAACTGAAATACTTTTGTTGTGAGCCGCTCCGAGTTTACGGAGAGGGGCGGCATACAAATCTAATAAATTATTATTGTTATTGCTATTGCTATTGCTATTTTTGTTGTTGTTGTTGTTGTTGTTGTTATTTGATTCACAAAAAAACAGTAATACACAGCAAACGAGACTGATATGCTGGATTTCGTATCACAATATCTCAAGTCAAACACCCCAAGCGTCTAGAATTGTGTGATGTATTTTCGTATGATGCGCGCAGATCCTAGTACGGTGGCCTTTTGCAACTGACAGATTGTAATTTCAAGGTTTACAGTTTTCAAATGCTGGCTGAAGTCTTTTGGCACAGCACCCAGTGTGCCAATCACTACTGGGACCACCTGTACTGGTTTATGCCAGAGTCATTGTAATTCGATTTTAAGTTATGATATCAGCTACGTTTTTCTTATTGTTTCTCATCAATTCGACTGTCACCTGGTATGGTGACATCAATGGTCCACACTTTTTTCTTTTCCACAATTGTGAGGTCCGGTGTGTTGCGTTTCAAAACCTTGTCAGTTTGAATTTGAAAGTCCCAAAGTATTTTGACATGTTTGTTTTCAACTACCATACTTTCTCAAGTTTATGATCTCACCAGTTCTTTACCACTAGTAGATGGTAGTTGTGGCAGTTTCCAATGGAGCATCTGGGTCACATTATTATTATCGTTACTGTTATTGTTATTATCAATACAACACAGCAAACGAGATCATTTATGCTGGATTTCATATTTCATCACCAGTCAGGCACTTCCCAAGCACCTAGGACTGTATGAATTATGTTTGCCGATCCCAGTAAAGTGGCCTTTTGCAATTGACAGATGGAGATTTTGTCAATTCCAATGGTTTTCAAATGTCCGCTGAGATCCTCTGGCACTGCGCCCAGCGTGCCAAGGACCCCTGGGACCACTTTCACGGGCTTATGCCAGAGTTGTTGCAGCTCAAATTTTTAGATCTTCGTATTTCGCAAATTTCTCTAGCTGCTTCTCCTCAGTTCTGCCGTCTCCTGGGATTGCGATGTCGATGATCCATACTTTCTTTTTCTCCACTATCATGTTGTTGTTGTTGTTGTTGTTGTTGTTGTTGTTGTTGTTATTATTATTATTATTATTATTATTATTATTTGTGGTTAGCTCTGACCCAGCTCCTGCCCCAAGGACTGTGGATGGGGGGAGACATCCACATGCTGCAGGCCTGTTTTGCTCCCGGTGGAATCTGCTGATGAAGGCTCCTCTGACCAAGAAGACATGAGTGACAGGGAGGAGGAGAGTGTGGCAGACAGCTCAGAAGGAGATCAATTATCTAGCTCCTCCTTGGATTCAGAACAAGAGTTAATGATACAGCCACGCATGCGGAGAGCGATGCATAGGCAGCAACAACTGAGAGATTATTATCAAAGAAAATGAGGCCACCTGTGTTTGGGTGGGGCTGTGGTCATTAGTGAGGCTGCTATAAATAGAAGCCTGTGGGTTTGGCCATTATCTGATTGTTGTGTTTCGTGCCTGCTTTGCTGACTTTGACCTTTGTGTGCTGATTTTACCCCGCTTTGAAACTAAACCAGAGCAAAGTGTGTTTCACTTTGTGAAAGAAGAAGGACTGTGAATTGCCTCACAGCTGCAAGCTAAGTATCACAGAACTGATAAGGGACTTGTACCAATTACCAGTTTGTTTGGAGACGAGTGCTCTTTGCTATACCAAAAGAGGGCTTCGTTTATTTGCATTTTCGGTATAAAGAACATTGTTTTGAATTTTCAAACGTGTGTGTGTCTGAAATTGTATCTGTGCATTTTTTGGGAGGATTCTACCAGAGAGCTCGACAGAACATTGTTGTTGTTGTTGTTGTTGTTGTTGTTGTTGTTGTTGTTGTTATTATTATTATTATATTCAAGGACTATCTGGAGTTTCTACTCAATGCACCTGCTTTGCCACTTGCAAATATCCACACGTTTCAGGCAGGCATTCTGTGAAATAATGAAAGAGCGAGAGGCCACGGGCGTCCAATATTTTCACCTCCAAGTATTAACCTCTCTTTTCTTTCTTTTTTTAAAAAAACGAAGAACGAAGAAAACAATTAACTGCAGAGGGCAGAAGTCAAGCCCGCCAATTAATCTGCTGAAATTGTTCCCAAGAACACAGAAGCTGCTTTGCAAGCAATCGAGAACGATGATCAATTGGTCCCCTCATCCACTAGCCGCTCCAGTGTTGCGCTGATTGTTTATTGAATAAACCACCATTGCCTGCCTTTGTCCAGGATGCTTAACCATAAACTCTGATTTACAGATCCCGGGGCTTGACTGAGCTACGAACGAACGAAAAATCAACCCAACCACATTCCCATGAAAAGCACCGATCGCCCTCCGCTTATGACCATGGCTGAGCTCCAAATTTATGTCGCTGAGTAAGAAATTGGTTAAGTGTCCCCATTCTGTTCTGTCGGGCTCTCTGGTAGAATCCTCCCAAAAATGCACAGGTACAAATTTCAGACACACACACGTTTGAAAATTCAAAACAATGTTCTTTATAATGAAAATTCCCTTAAACCAAGCCCTCTTTTGGTATAGCAAAGAGCACTCGTCTCCAAACAAACTGGTAATTTGTACAAGTCCCTTATCAGTTCTGTGATACTTAGCTTGCAGCTGTGAGGCAATTCACAGTCCTTCTTCTTTCACAAAGTGACACACACTTTGCTCTGGTTTAGTTTCAAAGCGGGGAAAAATCAGCACACAAAAGGTCAAAGTCAGTAAAGCAGTCACGAAACACAACGATCAGATAATCCTCCACAATGACCAAACCCACAGGCTGCTATTTATAGCAGCCTCACTAATGACCACAGCCCCACCCAACCACAGGTGGCCTCATTTTCTTTGATAATAATCTCTCAGTTGTTGCTGCCTATGCATCGCTCTCCGCATGTGTGGCTGTATCATTAACTCTTGTTCTGAATCCAAGGAGGAGACAGATAATTGATCTCCTTCTGAGCTGTCTGCCACACTCTCCTCCTCCCTGTCACTCATGTCTTCTTGGTCAGAGGAGCCTTCATCATCAGATTCCACCGGGGGCAAAACAGGCCTGCAGCATGTGGATATCTCCCCCACATCCACAGTCCTTGGGGCAGGAGCTGGGCCAGAGCTGACCACAACACATTCCATGACGTTTCTTGCCGCTTTGGTTCAGTGAACTGCTGCAGTTTGTTAAATCAGTAACCTGGTTGTCAAGGGAATCTGATTTACCCCCTTAACTTAGCTTGTCACAAGGTCGCAAAAATGCAACTGTCATAATTGTGAATTGGTGGTTGAGCATCAGAATGTAAATCACATAATGGTGAGGATGTGGGAAGGGTCTTAAGTGGGTGGAAATGGTTCCAAGTCCCTTTTTACAGCACCGTCATAACTTCGAATGGTCACTAAAAGAATGGCTATAAATCTAGGACTACCTGTATGGACTTATCAAAGGCACCGGCAGAAGGCAAATGTTAGCAGGGTCATGCCATAGAAACATAGAAGATTGACAGCAGAAAAAGACCTCCTGGTCCATCTAGTCTGCCCTTATACTATTTCCTGTATTTTATCTTAGGATGGATATATGTTTATCCCAGACATGTTTAAATTCAGTTCCTGTGGATTTACCCACCACATCTGCTGGAAGTTTGTTCCAAGCATCTACTACTCTTTCAGTCAAATGATATTTTCTCATGTTGCTTCTGATCTTTCCCCCAACTCATCTCAGATTGTGTCCCCTTGTTCTTGTGTTCACTTTCCTATTAAAAACACTTCCCTCCTGGACCTTATTTAACCCTTTAACATATTTAAATGTTTCGATCCTGTCCCCCCCTTTCCCTTCTGTCCTCCAGACTCTACAGATGGAGTCCATGAAGTCTTTCCTGATACGTTTTATGCATAAGACCTTCCACCATGTTTGTAGCCAATTTTATCCATCTCTTTTTGTAGGTGAGGTCTCCAGAACTGGACACAGTATTATTCTAAGTGTGGTCTCACCAGCGCTCTATACAGCAACATCACAATCTCCCTCTTCCTGCTTGTGATACCTCTAGCTATGCAGCCAAGCATTCTACTCGCTTTCCCTATCGCCTGACCGCACTATTCACCCATTTTGAGACATCACATATATGTATCCCTAGTCCTCAATTTACGACTACAATCGAGTCCAAAAATTTCAATCTCTAAGCAAGACAGTTGTCAAATAAGTTTTGTCCCATTTTGCGACCTCTCTGGCCACTGTTGTTAAGGGAATGACTGCAGTTGTTAACTTAGTCACATGGTTGAAAGAAAATAATGATGAGTCACTCATTTTATAAAAGGTAGTTAATGTACTCACAAGCTTTACATACAATAAACGTAAGCTATAATGTAAACTAACCCAGGATATATTCACTAAAACAAATTAGAATGACTTGAGATCATTCCTCCTGGAACACACCCATGGTCAGGCTATAATGCAGTTAGACCATTTAAATAAGGGCCAGAGGGGACATGATAGCAGTCTACAGGTACTTGAGGGGTTGCCACAGAGAGGAGGGGGTCACACTGTTTTCTAGGGCACCAGAGGGCCAGACGAGGAACAATGGTTGGAAGCTGACCAAGGAGAGATTCAACCTAGAAATAAGGAAGAACTTCCTGATGGTCAGAGCGATCAACCAGTGGAACTGTTTGCCAGCGGAGGTTGTGAACTCCCCAACTCTGGACATTTTCAAGAGGAGACTGGACTGTCATTTGGCTGGGGTGCTGTAGGATTTCCTGCTTAAGCAGGGGGCAGGACTTGATGACCTGCAAGGTCCCTTTCAACTCGAATAAATAAATAAATAAATAAACTAATAAATATGAGCCAGCCGTGTGCAGCAGCTGCCAAAAAAGCCAACCCAGTTCTAGGCTGCATTAACAGAAGGAGAGAATCAAGATTACAAGATTCACCCACGTTTCTTCAACACTCCGTGGCTTGCATTGGCTGCCGATCAGTTTCCGGTCACAATTCAAACTGTTGGTCATGACCTTTAAAGCCCTACATGGCATTGGACCAGATTACCTCCGGAACCGCCTGCTACCGCACGAATCCCAGTGACCGATAAGGTCCCACAGAGTTGGCCTTCTCCGGGTCCCGTTGACTAAACAATGTCGTTTGGCAGGCCCCCGGGGAAGAGCCTTCTTTGTGGCGGCCCCGGCCCTCTGGAACCAAATCCCCCCGGAGATTAGAACTGCCCCCACCCTCCTTGCCTTCTGTAAACTACTCAAGACTCACTTATACCGCCAGGCAAGGGGGAGTTGAGACACCTTTCCCCCAGGCTTTTTTTCATACTTTGTTTTATGTTTGGTATGAATGTGCTGTTTGGTTTTTTTAAATAATGATAGGGTTTTATATGTTTTTTAATATTAGATTTGTTCCACTGCTATATTGTTTTTATTACTGTTGTGAGCCGCCCTGAGTCTTCGGAGAGGGGCGGCATACAAATCTAATGAATAAATAAATAAATTACACACAGCGTTAATATCACTTTATAAGGCCTTGGGAAGGCCACACTTGGAACACGGCATTCAGTTTTGGTCGCCACAATGTAAAAAGGATGTTGAGACTCTAGAAAAAGTGCAGAGAAGACCAACAAAGATGATTAGGGGACTGGAGGCTAAAACACATGAAGAACAGTTGCAGGAACTGGGCATGGCTACTTTAATGAAAAGAAGGACCAGGGGAGACACAATAGCAGTGATCCAGTATCTCAGGGGTTGCCACAAAGAAGAGGGAGTCAAGCTAGTCTCCAAAGCACCGGAAGGCAGGACAAGAAGCAATGGGTGGAAACTAAACAAGGAGAGAAGTAACCTGAAACTAAGGAGAAATTTTCTGACAGAACAATTAATCAGTGAAACAGCTTGCCTCCAAAAGTTGTGAATGCTACAACACAGATAGTGGCAAGCTGTTATATTTATATTTATCACCAACTTCTGCACCTTCTTAACAATTTGGCTCAATTTGTAGCTGTACTTGTAAGTCGAGGACTACCTGCATAAGGTTCGGGTCTTGCCCCAGTGATTGGCAGGGGTTGGTGTGGGGTGGTTAACAGTTCTAGAAGGAACCAGGCTGGGAAATATTGGCACAACCTATCATTCTGCTGCAGATGTCGGAAGACAAAGAGGAAACTAGAGGGGGGGGGAAGCAGACTACGGATTCTATTTTGCCTGTTGCAACCTGTTATTTGGAACACAAAAGGAGGGACAGCTGAGAAGCAGACAGAAGCAGCCACGGAATTAGCACATCAATGGGGTGACCCCTGGACCTCCATCAAGGCGAGCCAAACAAGGGCTTAATGAAATGTTAATTAGCTAGGCACCCTGAATGCCAGCATTGGCTGACTGCCCGATCACAGGGACACAAACACACACACATACATCGCCCAGCCTGGCTCTTTCTACCCTCACCACCACCCCCAGTCGTTGCTTTGAGACCCTTCCCCTCTCTGAAATGCCAAGTTTGGGGTCCCCGTGAGGGGCTACGCACCTCTGGGTTTTGGTTTAGCCATCTGACAGGTCCCCCAACAGGGATGGGAGCGGTCTCATCGACAAAGGACTGTGCTGGATTGAGACGGCAGAATGGCAGGCATGGATTCTTAGAACAGCCCAGCAGAATCGATTAACCGATCAGAATAGAGGTGGAAGGGACCTTTGAGGTCTTGTAGTCCAACCCCCTGCTCGAGCAGGAGACCCTGGGCCATTTCCAGACAAATGGCTGCCCAGTCTCATCTTTAAAAACTCCTGCGATGAAGCACCCACAAGGAAGAGGGAAGGGAAGGGGAAAGAGGAAGGGAAGGAAAGGAAAGGAAGAGAGGAAGGAGGGAAAGAGAAGGGAAGGTTAGGAGAAGGGGAAGGAAAGGAAAGAAAGCAGGTAAGAGGATGAAGAATGGGAAGGGGGAGGGAGGAAAGGAAAGGAGGAAGGGAAAGGAAGGGGGGAAGGAAAAGGGAAAGGAAAAGGAAAAAAAGAAAAGAGAAAGGAAGGAGAGAGAAGGGAAGGGAAGGAAAAGGGGAAGGAAAGGAAAGGAAGCAGATAAGAGGATGAAGAAGGGGAAGGGAAGGTGGAGGGAGGAAAGGAAAGGAGAAAGGAAAGGAAGGGGAGAGAAGGGAAGGAAAAGGGAAAGAGAAGAAAGAAAAATAAAAAAAGAGAAAGGAAAGGAATGGAAAAGAGAAAGGAAAGGAAGGAAAGGAAGGGGAGAGAAGGGAAGGGAAGAAAAAGGGAAAGAGAAGAAAGAAAAAGAAAAAAGAGAAAGGAAAAGAAGGAAGAAGGGGAGAGAAGGGAAGGAAAATGGGAAGGAAAGGAAAGGAGAAGGGAAAGGAAAGGAAGGGAAGAGAAGGGAAGGAAATGGAAAACAGAAAGAAAAGGTAAGGCAAAGGCAACAGGGGTTGTTATGACTATATGTACGTATCTGTACAATCTATACAGCTAGTCCTCAATTTATGACCACCACTGAACGAAAAAATTTTTGTCGTTGAGACATTTGTTAAGTGAGTTCTGCTCCATTTTACGACCTTTCTTGGCACAGTTGTTTAGGTGAAGCACTGCAGTTGATAAATTAGTAAACTGGTTGTTAAGTGAATCTGACTTCCCCATCGACTTTGCTTGTCAGCAGGTGGCAAAGGGGGAGATCACATGACCCAGGACGCTGCAACCATTATCAATGTGAACCAGTTGCCAAGCACCTGAATTTTGACCACATGGTCATGGGGATGCCGGAACGGTCATAAGTATGAAAAACGGTCATAAGTTCCCATTGGGGAGTTTCGGCTCTTCTAAAATTGCTCTTTCAATCCAAATGGCTAGACTGCACAGATTGAGGCTCCTCGTCCACTGTCCGTGGTGCTGAATGGACGACCCTGCTGTTAAGTCATAGAGAGCTGTCCAAGGTCATGAATCAATCAATCAATCGAAATAAAACTGGAAGGGAACTTGGAGATCCTCTAGTTCAGTGTTTCCCAACCTTGGCGAATGCTGGCTGGGGAATTCTGGGAGTTGAAGTCCAGATACCTTCAAGTTGCCAAGGTTGGGAAACACTGCTTTAGTTCAAGGGTAGGCAATGTTCTATGACTTGTGGACTTCAACTCCCAGAATTCCTGAGCTGGCATGATTGGCTCAGGAATTCTGGGAGTTGATGTCCACAAGTCATAGAAGTCCATACGACTTAAAAACAGCCAAGAATGAAAAGAACTTCTGCATAAATAATGTACTGTATGCATGTAGTTGGCTGGATTTGAGCACGTGATTTAAATATTTTTGTCAAAATATTATTTATTTATTTATTTATTTTAGTTATTTATTACTTAGATTTGTATGCCGCCCCTCTCCGAAGACTCGGGGCGGCTCACAACACGTGGAAACAAATCATAAATAATCTAACAAATTTAAAATTAAAAGATTTAAAAGACCCCATATACTAACAGACATACACACAAGCATACCATATATAAATTAAACATGCCCAGGGGAAGATGTTTCAGTTCCCCCATGCCTGATGGCAAAGGTGGGTTTTAAGGAGTTTACGGAAGGCAGGAAGAGTAGGGGCAGTTCTAATCTCCGGGGGGAGTTGGTTCCAGAGGGCCGGTGCCGCCACAGAGAAGGCTCTTCCCCTGGGGCCCGCCAACCGACATTGTTTAGTTGACGGGACCCGGAGAAGGCCCACTCTGTGGGACCTGATCGGTCGCTGGGATTCGTGCGGCAGGAGGCGGTCCCTGAGATAATCTGGTCTGGTGCCATGAAGGGCTTTAAAGGTCATAACCAACGCTTTGAATTGTGACCGGAAACTGATCGGCAACCAATGCAGACTGCGGAGTGATGGTGAAACATGGGCATACCTAGGTAAGCCCATGACTGCTCTCGCAGCTGCATTCTGCACGATCTGAAGTTTCCGAACAATTAGGTTGAGATGTATCTCTTGTTGACTGATAATGTTTCAAGATGTACAGATTCCGAGAGAAATCCGCTTTGAACTGTTCATTCAAGTTCCACATGCTGTAGGAGATTGTTATTATTTTTATTATTATTATTATTAATAATAATAATAATTATTATTATTATTATTAAGTAGGAGGGGTTTTCAAATTCTGAATGCTCAAAAACAAATGCCATGTATATGTATGTTAGAAGTTTTTCGTTTTAATCACAGTTTTCAGTTTTTAATCACAAGATTCTCTTTGGAGCACTTAGCCTTGAGCTTCTTTTAGTCAAATTCGTAATAATACTTTTTTTTTTATTGTAAACTGTCTGGAGTCACTTAGGTGAGACTGACAGTATAAAAAGGTGATAAATAAATAATAAATGAAAGCCAACCTTGCCTACAGTTCAATGCTCTACAGTGCAAAAAATCGCTCAATGGCAAACCAGAAGTGCATTTTTCTGAACTCCTGGTTTGTCCATTGGGCAATTTTTTTGGCTCCGGGGCTTCAGGGAAGGCCAAAAATCAGCTGGCCAGCATGCAAATGCACACTGGTGCTGATACAGGACAAAGTCTCGTGTGCCCTTCAATATGGCTCCATGTGCTACCTGTGGAACGCATGCCTTAGGTTCGCCACCATGGGTATAGGGACTCCTGCTGGAGCAGAGGGTTGGACTAGATGACCTACAAGGTCCCCTCCAACTCAATGAATGAACGAATGCGGTCTTGGTGATGACCTATAAAGCCCTACATGGCATCGGACCCGATTACTTATGGGACCGCCTTCTGCCACATAAATCCCAGCGGCCGATCAGGTCCCACAGAGTTGGCCTTTTCTAGGTCCCATCGACCAAACAATGTCGTCTGGTGGGACCTAGGAGAAGAGCCTTCTCTGTGGTGGCTCTGGCCCTCTGGAATCAGCTCCCTCCAGAGATTCATTCTGCCCCCGCCCTCCTCGCCTTCCGCAAGACACTTAAGACTCATCTATGTCACCAGGCATGGGGCAGCTAGATCATGGCCCCTTCTTCTCTGACCCTCAAATGTTATGTATGGGTGTGATTGAGTAGACTGACTGTTTCTTATATAATGGGATTTTAGTTTATTGTTTTTAAATATTAGATTTGTATACATATTGTTCGTATTGCATGTTGTGAGCCGCTCCGGGTCCTCGGAGAGTTGCGGTATACTAGTCTAATAAATTGAATAAATGGAATTGAATAGAATTGGATTGGATTGGATTGGATGGATGGATGGATGGATGGATGGATAGTAGATAGATAGATAGATAGATAGATAGATAGATACGATGGATAGATAGATAGATAGATAGATAGATAGATAGATAGATAGATAGATACGATAGATAGATAGATAGATAGATACGATAGATAGATAGATAGATTAGATAGATAGATAGTAAATAGATAGATAGAGAGAGAGAGAGAGATAAGATAGATAGATAGATAGATAGATAGATAGATAGATAGATAGTAGATAGATAGATAGATAGATAGATAGATAGATAGATAGATACGATAGATAGATATGATAGATAGATAGTAGGTAGATAGATAGATAGATAGATAGATAGATAGATAGATAGATAGATAGATACGATAGATAGATAGATAGATAGATAGATAGTAAATAGATAGATAGATAGATAGATAGATAGATAGATAGATAGATAGATAGATACGATAGATAGATAGATAGATACGATAGATAGATAGATAGATACGATAGATACGATAGATACGATAGATAGATAGATACGATAGATAGATAGATAGATAGTAAATAGATAGATACGATAGATAGATAGATAGATACGATAGATACGATAGATAGATAGATACGATAGATAGATAGATAGATAGATAGATAGATAGTAAATAGATAGATAGATAGATAGATAGATAGATACGATAGATAGATAGATAGATAGATAGATAGTAAATAGATAGATAGATAGATAGATAGATAGATAG